>NW_020956216.1:0-2125 GCF_003031625.1 Empidonax traillii
GTTGTGATTCAGAGAAATCATCAACAGCCTTTTCTGGTCAAAACTTCTACAATCGAAATTCATCTGTCAAGGCTCTGCCAAGCCAAGTGATTTGTGGTTGGCCAGGGTGTCTTTAGGAAGATATTTGCCAATGGATCTGAAGATCTTTGAGATGCAGCAGCCCTTGTAACCCCTTGGTGAGTAGTTCCAGTTAATTAATTACCCTTATTAACGCTGTTGGTAAATTGTCCGACCTCAGTTCCAGCTCTCGCCCTTTGTTGGCTTTATCTCCTCCCACAGGATGAGGTCACACCATAATTGGTACTGGAGAGTGGGAGCCTGGTTTTTTTGGCGTGGTTTTTATCTCATGTTAAGTAGACCAACTGTAATTATATCATACAGGATACACAAATATGACACCATTAATCACGTCAAGGATACCAGAAGTGTTGTCATTTTTACTGCTCTTCTCTTACATTACCTTCCAATCCCCCCCTGGAGCATTCCTGCAACTTTTATTTCCCCCCCCCCCAGTATTTTTTAAAGAGAAGTAAAGCAGTACCTGCACAAATGTCTGTTCTTCCACATCCTGTTCCAGCTGTTCATCCTCATTTTCCATGCTCTGTAAGCCATCATTTGTTCCACAGCATTCCCACTTTTCTGGTTTGTATTTCATTGCCTTCAAGAATGTTCCCTTACCCCTGCCTTTGCAAACCCTTTAACCCTAAACCCTTTAATCTTTAACTGGCTTCCTCAGTCTCTCAAAGCTTTGATTTTCTTCCAGGCTTTATCCCACCTCTCATTTAATTATTATTTATTTCCCCCCCGCCCTTTGGAAGTTCCACCTCCTATTTAACTCTTTCAGCTCCTCAGCTGGGGATTGTGGGTTCCAGTCCCATCTGGGGTCACCAAATTGATGCCCAAAAAGGCAGGTAAAAAAAAAAGGACTGCTTAGAGGCAGCATTTTTCTGCCTTAAAACAGCAGGTATTTCTTGAGCAGCCTGCCAGCTATTGCTGGGAAAACAGGCTCCAAGTGCTTGAATAGAACAAGCAATTTATACAGTTTCTAGTTACGATTACACCACCATCACATCCACATTCATCTGATTGCATCATTAGATTAGAATATTCATAGCAGGTGGAGTTTGAGGCGTGGTCTCTCTTTTGAGGAATATCATGGTGGGAGATCCTGCCTTTACTTCATCGTGGGGTCTCAAATCTCCTCTTCTTCATCGGGTGGCCCCGGAGACCTTCTGTACTTTCCTTTGTTCTGATGTTCTGATCATTGAAGCTCGGAGAAAGCTTTGGCTGCAGGCCTTACATCATCGGTTCAAACATCTACCTTGGCCTGTTTGGCTGTCATTTATTACCTCTGGGCTCTTTGTGCAATGTACCTGTATTTTAGCTCTGCAGAATTTGTAGAGAACAAAATCTCCTTAGAGCAAGGTAGAAAAATGGGGGGGGGAGAGAAGAGTGGGTTCTTCTTGCAGGAAGAAGATGCTTCGATTAAACCTTCTAAAGCCTTGTCTTCCTTCAGTACAAAAAATGGGGGGGGGGGGGAAATCGGGGGGTACTGATACCTTGGAGTTTTGATGGGTTTGATTTTTTTTAATTTTTGTAGATCTTAGGAGTAGTTATATAGTAAATGTAGATTTTAGAGTAGCCACACATTATCCCTTTACCCTTAACACACCAGCTCAAACCCCTGTTAGCCATTCCCAGATCAATTCCCTAAATTCCATCACCAGTTTAGTCTTTTTTTTCAAGGTAGAATTGTAGAACACCCCAACCCTACGGAACAAGATACAGCTGAAGACCCAACAGCCTGCAGGCCTAGAATTCTGGAAGGCCTCTGAGGACATTACGTGCTCTGAGGAAGAGATGAAGAGGAAGATGAAGATGAAGGGGTCCCAAAACGCCCCCAGACCCAATTCCCAGGAGGCGTGGCGGGGGCAAAACCTGGGTGGTGGCTGGACGGGATTGGGTGAAAATTAAATAAAAAAATTAAAACTGTGAACATCTCGATTTCGGGAGCGAGCGCTGGGGGGATTCCAGAAAGCCTGGAGGGCTCATTAAAACCTTTGTATCCTTATCTTATCTCCTAATTTGGCTTGGAGTCTTTTTTTTCCCCACAGCAATTTAGGCA
>NW_020956216.1:5782-8044 GCF_003031625.1 Empidonax traillii
CCTCCCTAATTTTTTCCCACTATTTTTTGTACACCCCCATTTTTTTCCCCAGATTTTTTGTACCTCCCTAATTTTTTCCCACTATTTTTTGTACACCCCCATTTTTTTCCCCAGATTTTTTGTACCTCCCTAATTTTTTCCCTCTATTTTTTGTACCTCCCCAATTTTTTCCACTATTTTTTGTACACCCCCATTTTTTTCCCACTATTTTTTGTACCTCCCCAATTTTTTCCCACTATTTTTTCTACGTCCCTAATTTTTTCCCTCTATTTTTTGGACACCCCCATTTTTTTCCCCCTATTTTTCGTACCTCCCTAATTTTTTCCATTTTTTGTACACCCCCATTTTTTCCCCAGATTTTTTGTACCTCCCTAATTTTTTTTCCTGATTTTTTGTACACCCCCATTTTTTTTCCCACTATTTTTTGTACCTCCCCAATTTTTTCCCTCTATTTTTTGTACACCCCCAATTTTTTCCCACTATTTTTTGTACACCCCCATTTTTTGCACCTCCCCAATTTTTTCCCTCTATTTTTTGTACCTCCCCTATTTTTTCCCTCTATTTTTTGTACACCCCCATTTTTTTCCCTCTATTTTTTGTACACCCCCATTTTTTCCCCCAATTTTTTGTACACCCCCATTTTTTCCCCCGATGTTTTGTACACCCCAGGTTTTTTCCCTCTATTTTTTGTACCTCCCCAATTTTTTCCCCTGATTTTTTGTACACCCTAATTTTTTTCCCGATTTTTTGTACCTCCCCTTTTTTTCCCCCTCTCTCTTTTGTACCCCCCGATTTCTTTGCCCCGATTTTTTGTACACCCCGATTTTTCCCTCTATTTTTTGTACCCCCTGTTTTATTGGCCCTGATTTTTTGTACCCCCCAATTTTTCCCCCCTCATTTTTTGTACTGAAGGAAGACAAGGCTTTAGAAGGTTTAATGGAAGCATCTTTCTGTAAAAACCCACTCTTCTCTCCCCCATTCCTTTTTCTACCTTGCTCTAAGGCGATTTTGTTCTGTACAAATTCTGCAGAGCTAAAATACAGAAAAGTCCCATGACTGCTGTATGACTGTTTAAAGAAACTTTAAAAACTTTTAAAAACTGTTTAAAGAAACTTTAAAGAATTGCATGGAACAATCCACTCCCAATTACTACATTGTCACAAAATCTCTTTGAGCATCTGCACTCGAAGCTGCTGAAGCCTGATCTGTTTTAAACCTCGATTTTCTTTTTTTAAAAAATTTCTATTTTGCCCCTTTGTCAACCAAGACCCTAAATCATTTCTGTATTCAAAATGCCAGGCTCTTGTTCCTTGCATATTCATCAGGAAAGGTAACTAAAATCTGAACATTCAGAAAAAGGAAGATGTTAAAACGTAACATCCCCTTCAGAAAATGTTTATGTATCTTATGTATAACCACAACCAGTACAACCCCAGTAGTCAGTATGTGCCTCTGGAGGTGTTTCTTGTTACTACCAGACCCCACGTCAGCTCCAAGGGGTTAATAAATGCCTGCAGATATTCAGGGATAACCTGTCCTGTAGCAGAGAGCAGCAATCTGTATCCTCTGGAGGATGGAAGTTTTTGGGTGGGAAGGTTGCTGGATGTTGGTGCCCTGTAAAATTAAAATTTTTAGGACTTGAACTCATTCAACAACCGCACGGAACGAGTTTAAAAGTCCTAAAAATTTTAATTCTGCAAACTCACTGTGTAAAATTACAATTTACAGGACTTAAACTCATTTAGCGTGGCAGCATCGGTTTATGGAGAGAATAAATTGCAGGTAAAGTCACATCTTTTATTGAGCCAAGCACGTTTTCCAAAGGCAGCCCTTGTGTGGCCTGTTGCAAATTGCATACTGAATTTTTACACTTCTTATAAAAGCAGCTGAGAACTCCGTTAGCCTTGCTCACCTTTGCTACTTTCAGTCTCCCAACTTTGCTCCTGCCCAAACTGTTGGACAGTTGTTCTCTTTGATTTGAGGCACAGAATTGCAGAGGGCCAGAAGTGATTGAAGTGGAAGGCTTGCAGAACTGCCAGAAAAAAGCACTAGTGCTGTTTGCTGCTTCCAAAATAAATGTCACACTGAGGTCAAGGAAGGGAGAACAGTGCATGCAGACTTAATAATTACATGACATTGGTAATTATCTTTCCCTAAAACTGCAGTCAGAAACCTAATCTGTCTGCAGTTAAAACAATCTAATGAAGTATTTAAAGAGGCTGTAAATGATACCCCCTCCTATTTCTTGAAAGGTCTGATGGA
>NW_020956216.1:8403-15291 GCF_003031625.1 Empidonax traillii
ACTGAGGTCAAGGAAGGGAGAACAGTGCATGCAGACTTAATAATTACATGACATTGGTAATTATCTTTCCCTAAAACTGCAGTCAGAAACCTAATCTGTCTGCAGTTAAAACAATCTAATGAAGTATTTAAAGAGGCTGTAAATGATACCCCCTCCTATTTCTTGAAAGGTCTGATGGATCAGCAGTTTGATAATCCCTGGGGGTTCACCTCTGCTGGGAACCGTCTCCTGCAGGAATTTTACCACTCAATTCATTGAATATTAAGGAACTGGAAATGCTTCCTGTGGATTGGTGTAGCTCACCTACCTCTGCTGGAAGTATGAGTCCTACCACAGTCCTGACTGCAGCTCAATCATTATTATCTCTGAGGTTGTAGACAAGCAGAGCAGAGATCAGTCTCCCCAAGAAAAGCTGTTTATATCCATAGTCTGCCTTGCTCCTCAGTCACTGAAAATCCATAAATAATGTTTAAATTATATACAGCATCATAGAAGTGGGTCTTTATTCTTCCCACAAATAAATTATTAATTTTTTCTCTTTTTTTTTTCCTTTTTTTTTTTTTTTTTTTTTTTTTTTTTAGAAAACCAAACGTTAACAAAGTATAAAAAGGTAATGCCCTAACAAAACTACAGCGCTGTTATCATTCCATGCTGTCTCGGGATTGCTGCAGCAAAATATGTATCTCTTCAAAATATTGCTTCTTCCAGCATTGCCTGGTGCTCTCCTCGGCAGAGACAGGGACTCCTTTGCATTCCAGCTGCAGGTCGGTCTGAGCCGCCACCACCTCCTGGAAGGTCAAGGCAACTGTTGCATAATGTTCTGGGGGGAGAAGAAAATGCCACATTTCAGGGATGTGTATTTTAAGGAATTGCAGTTGTTGCTGCCTGTGTGTGTGTCTTTTCAGCTCTGCACACCAGGCTGCTCTCCAAGGGAGCATCCGGCCGGGAATGCTGTCCCTGCCAGGGCTGCTCCTTCTCCCTGCAAAGGAGGCCTCTGATATCAGAGCTCCTCCCAAAAAACTCACCATCAGGCCAACTCCTACACCGCCACTTCAGGACAATTCTTTGGCTTGGCACCTGGAGGAAGAGAAGGATGTTCTCCAGTTAGCACCGGGGATTATTCCCCCTGGAAACCAGGGAGACACACACGTGTGACCAAGGCAAGGACTGGGCTTTGATTTTTCGGAATAAACTCTTTTTTCCTGGAGCTCTCATCTTGCTGCATTCCATGTTTTGTGTTCTGGCTGGGGGGAAAGGTCAGGGCTCATTATTTACTGCACAGACACCATTGATTTTTCTGGCAGACCTTGAAACGGCACCAGCGTGAGCCCCGTTTGCCCTGCTGCAGTGTGGAAGTGCTGGCACTGTCACCCTGCCCAGCCTGCCTGAGTGACAAGAGATAAACCTTTAACCTGCTTTGTCACCCCTGGTTAAAAAGGATTGTGCTTTTCCCCCCACCAGTGCAGCTCATCGGGTGTGGGCAGTGCCTGCTCTCCTCACGGGGAATTAAAACCACACAACCCACGAGCAACTGTTTGGCTTTGAAATGCAGGAACTGAAATAGGCATTAGGGAAGCTGAAAGGTCACAAATTTACACTACTTTTTGGTTCAGAAAATGAGGTAACACCCTTCCCCCCCCCATTTTTAAAGTGCAGAGGAGGAGCTTCTTACCAGTTCTGTGTATTCCCCACTGACACAGCCCTCAAACATTTGGAGTTTGCCTCCTTTCTCTGCTTCAATCACAGCTGGGCACTTGGAAAACTTCTGGACTAACTAATAAAAAAGAACACACCCATGAAAAATACTGGCAGAGAAGAGAGATTGGCTGAAGAAATTAAAACTAACTGTGATATATGAAGGAGTCTTTGAACACTCATCAGGGTTTTGATTTTATTACAGCACTGCAGTGAGGGCCAGTGAGGTGCCAGGTTGAGAATATAAACACTGAGAAACCTGCAGGGTGAACAGAGAGCAGGACAGACTGGTCACCTGCAGGGGGTATGGCCACAGCACAGGCACAGGCACAGGCAGAACTGCCTGTTCCTACCTTGGGAAATGAGGGAAATGGAGCAACAGCTCTTGCTTCCCCAGGGTAGTGCTGGCATTGTCATTTAAAGTTCTCCAACACCAGCCCAGGCTCTTACAAAGGAAGGACACAAACCCCCAATTAGTGAATTTGTATTTCATACCCTATAAACCACAGTCTCACACCTCCAGTAATTAACCTAATTAACCTGCAGGCCGTGGAGAACAGCAGTGCCATTACTGAGCCCTTCAGGCTCCCGAACAACAAGGACCTACATCAAACAGCAAAGGAGATTGAGATTGAGCTGCACAGAAACTACATAAAGATGCAGATTCCCTTTGTTCAGTTGGCTTTTCCTCCTGTTAAGGTAACAAGTGGGGAAAAAAAGGTCTAAGCCAACCTAATCAGGTCCTATTAAAAAGGTAAAAGTGGAATCTGTACACTGTGACACGTTTCTTACTCACACAACTATTCAGCTGGATCAACATCCACGTTAAGTTACAATGCCTACTGAATATATCACTTACTTCCTTGGTGGTGAAGATGCGGTAGAGTTCATCAGCTGGAGAGTTGAACATTTCCCTCATAAATATCCTCACTGTTGGAATTTTTACTCCAACTGTATCCACAGACTGTGGTGAAACAGAGTCCTGAAAAGCAAAAAAAAAAAAAAAAAACAATTGCAGGAGTAAGTGCAAGATCTTAGAGGAGTTCTGGCACGGCAGGACTGTTGTTACCTGCACATTCTCAAACATACACTGCTGTGAATATGTGGCAATTATATAATGTGTTTCTGTATTTATTTAATAGAATTTAATAAAATTTATTTAATATTAATCAGGAGTCACTAAATTCAGTGGGGAAGAAAACTAAAACCAAGGTACCTGCAGGGTGTTCTCACTTGGTTTTCGCTCCGTGGGCAACTCCTGCCCAACAGGGGCTTTTGTTGGCAGAATCATTCCCAAGGTAAACTCTGGAAGGAAGGAAGGAAGGAAAGCACTTTTCATTGTGACACTGAGCTGTATCATCACCCTGACCTTCAGGTGCACCAGAAAGATCACCAAAAGTGTGGAGAAGGGGTAGAACTGTGCAGAAAAACTGAACAGGACATAAAACTCCAATCCAGTTTCCCCACCTTCCACATTAAAAAATAAAAACAACACAAACCCAGGGACTTGTCAGTGTATGACCAAGCTGTCCTGGAGAGATGCCCACCCAGAAACACCAACGTGCTGTTGAATTTACCTGTTTTAAGTGCTTTCAGGTAATCTCTCAGGGCCTCTCTGACTTTCGTGGTTCCTTCAGTTCTCATCAGTTCCTTCAGAACGTCCCCTTCCCCTTTCTTCTTGCTGACATTTATCTGGAAACAGAACAAGGACACATCTGAGAGACACCTGCTCAGGAGCCTCTGGGGTTCTGGCAACAAAGGCAAGCATTTGGGCTTTGGTTACTCTGCTCAGAGGACAGCTGCAGTTTCGAGTTCATTATCTTCTCAGGGCAGCTGACCTTTGCTAAAAATAGGTCCTCTTGGGTTTTGACTTAAATAAATGTAGTATCTCCACTTAGGCTGGTTCATCAAGGATAGACAAGAGTTGCTGAGGAATCTCTGGAAGCCCCAGCACCAACTGCTATACAACCAACGTGGAGATTCCTTAAGTTCTTAGGGCTTGGTTTGTTGGGTTGTTTTGGGTTGTTTTGTTTTTTAAGATTACAAGCAGAGTTCTTCTCAAATTTGTAGTTAAATATATTTGTCACAGCCCATAATTAGCAAAGCAAATTGTGCACAATCCTCGCAGGTAAATCTGAGGACAGAGCTAAGTCATCATTCCAAGTATAATAAAAACATGAAATAAACTATCCACGTGTAATTATCCCACTTAATGACAGGATAAAGCAAAACATGATGCCTGTATGTTGGTTAATGCTTTATTTAAGAATTCTGAACCTATACAGCCATACCAGTATTTCACACCTACCTCTGTATCATCTACCTCATTTTCTTCTGACAGGTTAGGAATTTCAACAGATCCCTTATGTTTCTCACCAGACTCTTTCACTGTACCTGTATTAACATAACGAATTCTTAAATGCATCATTAAAAACTATTTCCCCCATAGCAAGACTTTTATGCTTGGAAATGAGCTGTACACAAGTGTTACTCGAAGGGAGTCGCCTCGAGGCTGATTTAAAGGCACTAAACAGCAACCTGAAGTGTCAGAGGTGTTTTCCAGTGCTTTCCCAGTGAGCTCTGACATCTGCCAGGACAGGATGTGCATCCAAAGGGGGATGACCTACACAGCTCCATGAGCTGTCCTGGGAAGTTCTGTGCCAGACTGCTCTGCCTGAAAAAGCTGAATTTAGGGCCTGATGCTTTTTTTTGTTACACTGAAGACTCTCCCCCCTTTGCCTCGCAAAAACATTTCATTACTGACATTACCTCACTGTTTAGATCGTGATAAAATCTCCTCAGGAAGGGACAGCAGAAACGTGCAGGTTTATCAGCTCAGTGTCAAAACACACAAAACCCAACAAGATGCTTCATCAGCCCACTGGTAAAACTCCAAATGCAGCCAACCCAGCGCTGAGCAGGACTGCAGAGGGGGAATTATCATGAGGTAAATGCAGTATTTCTTTGGATTCTGTCACCAGGAACCAGCTCGAGCCAGCTACTACTTCACATCACTCCCATTAATTTTAATCACTGCCCTGAAACGGGCACTGCAGGGCAGAACCTCACGTGCTGCTGGTCCAGATCACAGCAAGGACACAACCAGAGGCTCAGGTGTTTCTTGGCAAGGAACACAGTGAAGGAGGACTGTTGGCAACACAAAGGGCAAAGATCCCTCCCCAGCCGGGCTCTGAGGCAACGGAGGGTTGCACAAGATGCAAAGCCTGTTAATCCACAAGGGAAAGGCTCAGCTGGACAGCCCCTCTCCGAGTCTCCCAGGACCAAAAGCCATGTGAATCAGTTAAGTCTCGGCACTAAAACACTTCTGGGCCCACCACAAATCACACCCAGCCTCCTCAGCGTGCTCCTCCCTGCAGACAGCAAAGCCAATCTTATTTTTGGCTCCTCTCCCCAGAAAGGGAAGGGCAAGCAAGCAGGAAGAAGTTTTGCTCCTCAAAACACACACACCTGACTTCTGTCCACCCAGCTAGTCCTATTAACAACTTTCACAGCTCCCAAACTATTCACCAATAGCACAGTTAGAGTGTCTGTGCTGGGCAGCAAAGTCCAGGCAGTGAACAAACAGAGCTGTTGGTCAACACGACTCTGCATTCCTAATACCACTGCAATGTAAACAAAACTTTATTACCTCTTATCAAACTATCAAATTATTTATTTGAATCCCACGGGACTTCAATAACAGACCTAAGAATTAATTATTTGTTTGTTTCCTGCCAATCCAGTATTTTAGAACATTAATTGTGAAGCACACGACTCAGGAAGACCCACTGTTGAAATAACCTGCTTTAAAAGGACAAACGTGTTTTCATAAAACTTCTACCAATCACAATTTGGAATAAGCCATTAAAATCCTCCCTGCATCTTCTAACAAATGTCAGAACAGCCATTTTGTTAAATTTTAGTGACATTAAGTACCCTCAGTTCCTCACTTTCTCGTTTCTTTCAAATCTAAATTGCAAAGCACGATGTTTTTCCAACACTGGACTTTCCAAACCGGCTGCAAATTTCAGGATTTCCATCATTTGTCCTTACACAGCCACTCTTAAATCATAGCTTGAAGTCCTAGTTATCCTAGAAGATTTGTAGAAGGAACTAATTACAGCAATTAGTGCTTTTAGCAGTTCAGTCTAAACTCTCACTTTTAATTCATCAAAACACCACGATGGTTAGCAAATTTAGAAAAAAAAAAAAAACAAACCGGCGCCTGTTTTATTAAGATTTCCCTAGAAAATTTCATTTTTAGGGATTAAAAACCCACCTTTTTAGCATTTCAAACTAAGTTTAAAAATTAAAGTTATTTCAGCTTAGCTTAAAAAAAAGTCAAAAAGCTGATTGCAATTATTTTAACTGCGTGTAATGTTTGCCTTCCTCTCTGTTAACATTTACATCACACTCTAAGTATGCTCTTAGTTTGTAGCACACTTGGAACACTTGAACCTAAAAAAAAAAAACAAAAACAAAAACAAACAACAGTACTTTTTAAAGTCCCCTCTTGCTGTGGGAGCAGATTTCAATTCCAAGTCTGTTCTGGCCAATCAAACCTCCTCCAGTAACCTCAAGGCCAGAGAAATACGGAGGGGAGGAACAGCCTGTCACTCGGCACTACAAATATCCAAGGAAAAATTCCCATGCAGGTGCTTTCCCACCAGCTCCTCCTGCTTCTTAACTCCAGTGCCAGGCACAGTCCACGAATTGCCATCAAGTTTTAGGCATCTAATAAATGGAAAGGATTCCCTGATATCATCAAAACTAAAGAGCTCGTCATGGGACGAGCACAGGTGAGGACAACTCCAAGAGCTGGGAGTGCAAACCAATACAGCACAACAAAAAAAACGCCCAGGCATCCCAAATAATCAAGGATTGTTTCTAGCTTCCTCCTTTCCCACTAAAGAGTTTTATTTGCCCTCACGTAATTTATGATCCTCGAAGCTACACTTAAATTTTTGGAAATAAGCGCAGTTTTGCGTTCCCTGGGCTCTCCTCCTTCCTTGCTCTCCTCATGAGGAAGCCACAGCTGTGTTTTGGGCACACCGGGAAGCTAAAATAAACCCCAGCACGGAGCTGTAAGCAATCCACAGGGGAGGGGGATTTTACTCCTTGCGAGGCAAAACCGAGCGCTGGGAAAAAGGCGATAAGAAACGTGTGGCGGAAAAACATTGGGAGAAGGTTGGC
>NW_020956216.1:16044-28850 GCF_003031625.1 Empidonax traillii
AGGGCCGCGCCGGGGCTCGCTGCCATCCCGCGGCAATCCCGGGGCTCCCCCTTCTCCCCCTGTCCCCGCCGCACCTTTCCAGCTGAGGCGCAGGTTCCACTCGTAGAAGAAGATGAGTTTCCCCTTGCGGCTGTTGCAGGACGCCTCGCCCTCCACGTGTTTGAGGTCGCCGATCTCGCACCGCCCGGCCTCGCCCTCCACCACCAGCCCCTCCAGCACCTCCTTCAGCTTCCTCTTGGACCAGCTGGTCGCGTCCCGCTCCGTCCTGCCCCGGCAGTGAGGGAGCGGCGGGGCCGGGGGTCAGCGCCGCCCGCCTTCGCCCCCCCCCCCCACCTCACACACTGCCCGCCGCTCCTTCCCCGCATCCCGCCCCGTTCCCGCCGCATCCCGGCCCTCACCAGTGCCAGTTGTTCACGTTGGTGGCGTCCGCCCGCTCCTCCACGATCCAGCGGGGATCCCCCTGGCCCCACTTGGCCATGGCGGCTCCGGCCGCTTCCGCCGCCGCCGCCACCGCCAGAAGGTGCCAGAAACTTCCCCGCCCCGCCGGGGGAGGAGGAGGAGGAGGAGGAGGAGGAAGGAGAGGCTGCACCGCCCTCCCCGCGCTGAGGGAGGAGGGACCGCGAACCGCAACGCGCCGAGCCGAGCGCTGGGTCTCACCCGCTGCTTCTCCGCTCGGGAAACGCCGCTCCCCAAGGGGCTGGTCCCGGCTCCAGAGGGAAGGCACCGCCGCCTTAACTGGAAAACAGGGAGAAAAATGTCAAATAAATGGGGTAAACGGCCTCTTGGTTTTCAACCAGCAACCGCGGCGCGGAGTTCGGTGCCAGAGGACAGAAGATGGATGTCTGAGAAGCGCTTGGGAATCGGGTTTTATTGTTCCAGGCCATTTGAAAAACCAAATCCACCGTGAGGCAGCGCTGCTGCTGGGGGAGCAGCGCCGCGGTACCGCACCGCAACACTCCCGCGAACTGCTTGTTCTCTTATAGCAGCAGTAGCAGAATTGAAATCTGGAGAGCGTCCCCGTATTGCTGCTCGTTTAATTCTGCCCTGTCATTGTGCTTTTCTTCATCGAGTGTCCTTGTTATAAAGAGATGTCGTAGTCGGGCTCATCTTCGGACTCATCATCTTCAGGCTCTTCGTCTGCGTCCAGAATCACTGCCACTTCTGAAAATTTTACGCCTTTCAGTTCTTTCTCAGGGGCAGGTGACGGGGTGTGAGGAGGGGATTTCTGGGTTGTGTCTGTCAGAAAGGAATCCTGCAAGAAAAAAATGCAGTGCGGGTGAGGCAGAAATTTCTACTAAAAATGGCAATGTGGAAGACTCCGAAGCAGTAGAAGTTGTAGAATTTATATTTTCTGTTTGTGAAGTTTGCAAACAAAGCATTGCTTTTAAGGTGGGAAGTTTTGGGAGCAGCACACAAGAACCCTTTACTGTGCACATTCCATAGCAGGCAGAAGAGAGTCATAATTTCTGGATGACAAGTCCTCCTCCTCCTCCTCCTCCTCCTCAGGGACAACAGTCCCTCCTCTAAGATTTTTATAGAATCACAGAATGGTTTGGGTTGGAAAGGACCCTAAAAGATCATCCAGTCCCACCCCCCTGCCCTGGGCAGGGGCAGCTTCCACTACCCCAGGTTGCTCCAAGCCCCCCGGCCCTGAACATTTCCAGGGATTACTTCACAAAAAATTATTTTCTTTTCAGTTCCGTGACAGGTTTAACTTTGTCAATAATTCCTTCAGTGATTTGATGACTGACAATAAAATACCTTTCACTCCACGCTTTGCAATCAGAAAGCTCATTACCTGTTTTGTTGTGAATGCCACAGCAGGCAGGGCCTCTGCGTTTCCAAGTTCAGCAGCTTTTTCAGATGCTGCTTCGTCCTCGTGTTCACTGTTGTAATCTCGCAGTATTGTCTCAAGGTAATTGTCTTTTTCAGGGCCCTGAATTTCATCTTTGTCAGCGTCACCTCCTCTGGTGCTATACACGTTGTCAAATGATATTATCTCGCTTCTCCTGGAAGAGAGTTAAGAGAATTCATAGCGCAAAAATCTCAGCCCTCTCTGAGAGCAGCATGTGCAGTGATCTCAAAATTAGTGGTATTATATCCAAGGGAATAAATGTTAAGTAGCTTCTTGTATCCTGAAGGTTCTTTTCTGCACAAGGATTAACAATTTGCTAAAGAGTAAGTAGGAATTTGCCCATGTAATTTTTGATGCAAGATTAAAAGGTATTAGCTTCAAGTGTAGAGATGTTTAACTTACCATTATAAGGGTTCTTAAAACCTGACCTACATACTAACGAAAGATCCAAGGAAAATCCTGTGGTACCAGAATATACTAGAATCACACACTTTTTAATGCTATTTTTAATAAATGTGTGATAGCAGCATTCTACTTACCCATTATTCATGTGCTCTAGTTTCTCTAAGCTTTTCAGGCTTCCATTTTTGTCCATTGCCCACGGGTTATCAATGCCCTCCATACTTGCAGCTTGCTCCTTAACCAAACGCTGCTGCCCATGCTTCCTGAAAATGATAAATACATCAAAATAAGATTATTAATTCTTTTAGAATATTGGCTTCACGGTTGTTTTAGAAACAGAAGACGAATTATTTGTGTCATAAGTTTAATGCACAATATTTACATTTGTTATTATTCTGGGGATTTGTTTAGAATATTTCCTGGTTTTCCATAATGGTAGTAGGGTAAATATTTGTTGCCCTCTTGGAAATGTAATTGTTTTCCTCTGCTGTGTGGCCCTGCTGCCACTGAATTTAAGCAGCAAAAACCTCCCTTGATTTGGGGAATTGTGGGGTTAGAGGAGACCCACGTGGGTGTGTTACAGCTACTTGTGCCTCCCTTCACAGCTACACTTTCTGCTGTCCACATTTCTCTGCTTTAAAACTATTTGTTTCTGCTGTTGCCGTGTGACCAACACAAGAAAAAAACAGCTTTGAATTACCTGTGGTGTGTTTAACATCTACACACCAGGCACTGTGACTCACAGCAAATCTCGGGCAGCGCTCCGCGCAAGTATCAACAGTTTACGGGACAGCTTTTTCCAGCTGACACTTAAATAAACTGGTGAGCTGTAAATCCAAACTACAGTGTTAGAACAGAGCTCTGTGTACCTTTTCCTCCTCACACCCAGGCCCACATACACCAGGAAGGCGATGAAGGTGCAGGCCAGGAGGACGCTGAGCACGATGGCTGCGACGAGCTCCGGGCTGGCCGAGGCCGCCGGAGGCTCCTCGATGGCAGCGGTGACGGAGGTGGAAAACACCTTCTCCAGCTCTGCCTCGATGTTTCCTGACTGCTCCTTGAGTTTCCTGAAGAGGAGAAGGTTAAATGTGGTTTACCAGAGCTTCTTTCTGGCTTGAGGAGCAGCGAGGAGAAGAACAAAATATCCCTCCTTGGTCCGCCGAGATCTTTTCCGAAAATTCGGACTTGCCGTGGCTTTCGTTCAGGAAAGCCTCTGTTCTCTAAGCTACCAGCCCTGCTGCTTGCGACCTAAAATGCTGCAAAGCTTGGACAATTGAACTTGAGAGATCAGTAAATCCTCTAAACCCACATCACTGTCATGTTATGAAACAAATGTAAAATACACCTTAAGAATAAATTTTTAATCAGCAATCTGCTGTCGTAAAGTCAATATATTTTAATTACTTTCTTTCTGCTTCAGCTTTTTTTTTTTTAACTTTTAAATCTCTTTTACACAATTAAACTGCCTTATTTGTGTTTTTTACAAACTCTGGAAATTACCTTTCAATAAATAACAAAAGCTTTCTGAATTCTAAACTATCCATTTAAGCCTTGAGCCAGATCCCAGCTAAACTGTTATTTGATCTAAAGCCATCCAGTCCAAGACCTTAATAACTTCCAGGGAAACAGAACCCATCTGCATAGCCCAGAGCCCCAGGAGCCAGACTGTGCCATACAGACCTTTTTACATCCTGTGCAGGTACTTCCTGGTGGGCCTCATCAAAAGCAATAATTTCTATGTGGGTTTCATCAATGCTGCTTCTTGTTTTTCTCTCTAATTCATTGGAATAAACATCAACAATGTATACATTCCATCCCAGTTTATCTTCCAGGACCCTGTCATCATATTAAGAAAACATTTTTAATTAACTGGGCAATGACAGATCCTTTTACTCTGGAAATTAAGTAAAGCAGTATTTAATACAACACTTTGCAGATATTGATATTCATAAAATTACCTTGGCAGGTATTTTAATCTAAGCATGTAAAGAAGATTATTATCAGCATAAGAATTAAGCTATTTGCCCAAAATTGTTGAGGGATTGAGTAGCACGGGGAAAAAAATGCCCAGTCAGTGATATCTATGGAGTATTACAAACCGTAAAGGTGGGGAGGAGGGAAATTCAGTCTCATAATTCTCATTATTTTCTCCTCCTTTTCCATACAGATTTTCATGCTGTATCACCTCCCTGTAGGCTGTCAGACCCCTCTCCCAGATGGACTCCAAAGCTGTCATTAGATATTATACCAGAAGAAGCTTCACAGTTTCAAAAATACCTTTTTACTTCGGCAATGTTTCTTTCAACAACATTGGTCTGCTGATTGAGCACCAGCACCACGATGTTGCTGCTGGAACTGGAATCAACAGTAACCTAGTAACGAAAGAATCACATAAAAGATTTTCTAAAACATCTGTTCCTCTCAGATTGATTTAAAAAAAAAAAAAAAACAACAAAACACAACCCACTAAACAACAACAAAGCCCCTCTGGTATAAAAGAATTGTCCTCCAAAATCAGCCTTGGTGCCAATGCATTTTTGTATGTCAGTGAAAATGGCAACCTCTTAATTGTAGTATGTAAATATCTATGTATCAGACAGACTTGGTGGTGGTAAGTGATTTTTTTTGCCATTACTAAACCTAACCCTTCTTGTGTTCGGAGTTTTGACTTGGGAGTAAATCAAGATTATCCATGGCAATATTCCTTACATTGACTGTTGTCCGGGCTGTGAGTCTTCTCGTGCCTTGGTCTGCAGCTTGGACTTCCAGATAAAATATTCCAGCCTTCCCTGCTACAGAAACTGTAAAAATCTCCCCTGTGTTTTCGTTGATGTCGAATTCATTTGTTTGGTGATTCACCAAGCTGTACAGCACGAGGCCGTTGTCTCCTGAGTCGGGATCCGTGGCCTGGGTTTGGAAGAGGCGATTTGTGAAACTCAGGTTTCACTGGGGAAGAAATCCAGCCCTTCCACGGGATTTCTGTCCCAGTGAAGGGCCCAGGGAATACTCCACCTGGACTGTGATGACGGGGTGCCTGTAGGGCACAGAGCTGGGGATGCGAGCGGAGTAGGAATCGCTCCCAAACACGGGCTCCTCGTTCACGTCCTGCACGGAGATCGTCAGCATGGCCACGTTCTCGGCAAACAGGCCTGGGACAGACACAAGGTAACAGCAACAAACACCCAGCAGAGCCCACATTTGCACCCTTGAGGGAGGGAAGGCTGCTGGCTTTGCTCTGCACAACCTCAGCGATTTCCATCTTTCACGTCAGGTTTTTCACTTGAAGGCAATCCCAACTCCTTTACGGGGTTGCAAACACAAAAGAGGGGTCCATTGTCCCCGATTTAAGTCGGAATGTCCCTCAAAGCAAAGAGTTACCTGAACGCTGGAACTCTGCAGCGGATGAGGTTTCTTCAAGCAGATGAGTTGCTTGAATTAAAAGCACATACTGAGGAACTTCCTCGTAGTTCAAATTAACTGCTGTCCTCAGCTCCCCACTCGTGGGATCCAATCTAAAATGGCCTGAAGAGGAAAAACGTGGAATTTTGCTGTTATGTAGCTACCATTTTTCCTGTATCCCTCCTACTCTTGTGTCTTAGTTGCTCTTGGGGTGTTTCCAGGGCTCCTCTGGTCTTAAGAACGTGAAATGCAACATTTCCACTGGCCCAGCAGCAAAGGCATCACAGCTGGGTTCCCATCCCTGAACAAACAGCTCTTAAACATGTAAAGGAACAACATATGTGAAAAACAGAATTGCAGCTTCTTGTTGCACAACTCATTTCTTTACATATTTCCAAGTTTTCAATTTTGGCTCCCTCAGTCTTAAATTTTCCTAATTTAAGACTACAACTCCCTCCCATCTTTTAGCAAGTTACCACCCTCTCCATAGCCAAAAATCAATGAAGTCAATGCTGAAAAGCTCTGAAAGAAATTCTGTGTGCTTCCATTCCTTTAAAAAAGACACAAATTTTTATCCATGCTCTCCATCTCCTCCTTTACATCCATCTGCTACACAAAAGACAGGCTGTTATGTTCTCTAGGCTATTTCAACCCAGAAGGGAAATCCTACTCACCTTTTTCATTGCCAGACACAACACTATAATCAATCAGTGCTCCTGACGCTTCCACCACAGAGAGAGCGTAAATTAGATAATCCACGCCTGTGTTTTCCGGAACGGAAATGCTAATGCAGGAAATAAAGGAGAAACAGGAATGTTAAACTTCCCATCAGTTGTTGCAGGGGCAGACCCTGAAATTTAACTCCCTGTGGAAAATCCTGCCCACTCCCCTCCAGTTCTTTGCTGGAGCTGCCTGACTTTCAGAGAGCAGTGCAACAAGCCCTGCTTTTCTATCAGATGTTGGTTTATCCTTGAGGAAAGCCTAAGGAAAAATATTTTATGGTGTGCAAGAGGAAAAGGGTATTAGACAAGCTGCAAAATAAAGAGGGAAGACGTGACGCCTCAAATCACGTTCACAGAACCCCCAGAAGAGCAGAATTTCCTAAATATTTTATTTTAAAAAAACCCAAACAAACAAAAAACCAACCAAACAAACAAAAAAAACCCACAACACCAAAAAAAAACCAAAAAACCCCAAAATTAAACACCTGATGTTCTTTCATCTGCATGGAAAAATATGAAACTGAGCTTCAACTTTACTATGTTTTGCTCTGCCTGGAGAACCCATATAGTGTGTGTATATATAAATATATATATATATATGTTATATAATGTGAAAGCCTCACCTGATTTCACTCCTGTTAAACTGAGGCACGAACGGCCGGTTGTCAAACACGTTCAGGGTAATCAGAGCAGTGTCATTTAAAGGAGGGGAGCCTTTGTCCTTGGCCATCACCGTTAAGTGGATCTCTCCAGACCTCGACAGGTTTCCAGTTGTGATGATTTTCCCCTGGCTGGGGTTCTCCAGCAGGAAGAAGGGGCTCAGGTTTGGATCCGGGGGGATGAAGTACTCAATGAGGCCGTTCTGCCCCTGCCAGGAGAGGAACCACAACTCCATGGAATTGGGAATGTATTTGGAAAGGCAGGAGAAACAGTGAAAGGAGAATTTCCAAAACGTCTAAATATCTCCAGTGAAAGGACTTTGAAAATAGTGTTTGGGTTTTTTTTTGAAGAATGAAAACCTGGGGTCAGTTATGATAGGATGGGTGGAATTAAAAAAAAAAAAAACAACCACAAGGCAGAAGAAAATTCACAAAAAATTGGCCAGTCACACAGGGAAAACATGCAAAAAAAAGGTCTCTAATGAAAGTAAGTGTAGAGGGGGACAGTCAGAGTAGTGAGAGTGGCACAGGACCAGGCAGAAGGAGGAATTTCATTCGGCTCTCAATGCACAGCTCACACAGTCCAGCAATTTTCTAAAGCAATTTCACTTCTTATCCAAAAATCGTTGAAAAGGGTGATTAAAAAAAGGGGCTGGTGGATCATTTGCAGCAGTGTGCCACAGCTGCAGCTGTTCTAACCAAAATTACACGTGAGGAAATAGGAAGGCACCCGCTCCACCTATTTTGTTGTCACTTCTAGAGGCTTCACCCTTTAAATGATATAATTACTGGTGATGTTGTCATGGGGATCTGTGGGACTACTGGCAGTCCCTGCCAGTGCCTGGATATCCTGCTTGATGGGTGCAGTACAGAGGTATCAAACAAAATGACAGGAAAAAAATGGGGATGCAGGGAATTAATGGTACTCAAACCAACATGTGATGTTTGGATTTTACAGAATCATCTACTTCAGAAGTTCAGATTACTTCAGAGACACTAAATTGCTTCAGTCCTTGTGTGCTTCTGAAGCCTGGTCCATATAAAAAGGGGGGAAAACTAAAGGAAATATAGCTGAGGAAACATGTCCAAAGAGAGGGAGTCCACCAGTGTCAAGGCAGAAGCATCAAAAGCCCTAATTCCCAGTTCCCAGTGCTGTTGGAGCTCCCTACATTTACTATCTCGTGCCTAAAGGACAGAGAAAGATCTCCCTGGGGTGCAGTGTCAGAACCAAAGAGGAGGAGTTACCTGATCCCTGTCGGTGGCACTCACAGTTATGACATGAGCACCTACAGGATTGAGCATGTTGATGGAAGCAGAGTAGGAATCCTGAGCGAACACTGGAGCATTATCGTTCACATCAATCACCAGCACGGCCACTGAAGTAGTTGCCTAGAAAACAAAATGGTTTGGTGCATTTTAAAGTGTTTAGGATGTCTTATTTTTTTCTTACTTGCAGAAGAAGTGTAAGTCAGGGTTTGAAAAGGCAGCAAACAATTCAGGGTTGAAACCCTCCCGTGCATAATTTTGAAGTATTTCCCATAATTAAATTATGCTGCTACCCAGTGGGGTCAAAGGTTGGAGCAGTCTGCCTGTAAACATCATTAGGTGACTCATTTATTCCACACAATAAATGTCTCAGATAGAGCTCCCTCCCACTGGTTCAAAATCCACTCCTCAGAGTCACAGTTCATTACAGGAATGGCCTTTTACCTGATGGAAAGGGGCAGATTTATTGTTGATTGCAGTCACTGTAAGGTTGTATTTGCTCATGGTTTCATAGTCTGGAGAGTTCTTTATCTTAATGATGCCCTCTATTTCATCTATTTCGAATATATTTTCTCCACCATCTGAGACAGATTTAAAGAAGCATCATCAATTAATACATTTTAGAAGCACATAATTAACTAGACTCTTAAATTATACTTCTACTGGTTTTGGCCATAAAGTCTCACATATTGACATGAAGTCTGACACATACTGAAAATAAAAGATTAAAAACATATTGAAAATAAAAGACTAAAACCATATAAACTCTATTCCCACTGCTCTTGATGGTCCTTCCAACAAACCCAACTATTTCAGCTCTGGTCTAAAAGGAGCCTGAATTTCCATCTGTGTTGGGTTCTACAAGGCAGGGATGGATGAGTGGATGAGGCCCTAGATCCTTATCCCTTATTCAAGCAAACAGTGACAGAATTCCTTGTTACCTGTAAGTTTATAGAGAACAAAGGCATTGTCTCCTGTGTCTCTGTCTGTTGCTGTGACTTTTCCCACTACGAATCCCACGGGCACGTTTTCATTTACACCGAATTCGGCCACTGGCTCAAAGACAGGTGGCCAGTCATTAACATCAGTGATCTTTATGACAACTGTGCAGTAACCTCTCTTCTTCTCAGGGATTCCATCATCTTCAGCGTATACCACAACCTGCAAGTTATTGGTGATGGCAGATCATACATACTTGCATAAGGATTAAAAAAAATACCTTGGTGAATTTTAATGCTTTGGAATATTCTTAGAAAGGTAAAGTCCAATTCTGAACAGCAAATTCAGCAATGTTTTTGCTTGAAGCAAAATAAGATCATAAATATCCAGCAGTGGCAACAACAATAAAGAAGATGAACTGAGAATCACATCTGCAAGGTCTCAGTGCAGCCCACATTCAAGCAGACAGCACTGAATACATGAGCTGTCACTGGGAAATTAGTTATTCATGTGCTGGAGTGTTTGTAGGGCAGGTGAACAATGAGCTGTGCTTGAATTTCATTAGAGATGAAAGGCAGTGGCTTGTTTTGATAAAGCCTCACATCTTGAGATTGCTGATGTTCTAAACCAGTGCAGAAAATGCTCAAGCAACATCAAGGCAAACAAAAACACAAGTGCCACCTGTGGCCCAAGAGAAAGACAAAGAGTTCTGAATAAAACAAGACTGAAGGAATCCAAAGCCAACCTGATACTCGGTAGGTTCCTCTTCATAATCAAAGGTGGTATTGGAATACAGGACTCCGGTTGTTTCATTTATCCTGAATTTTAGCCCGTGTCCATTAAGAATGCCATACGTTAGGAGCCCATTTCTGCCTGTATCATTGTCCTGAGCTTTCAGCTGGACAATCTGAGTAGCTGCCAAATTCTGTGGATGAAGAAAGATTGGAGCTGTCAGAGACTGGTTTGCTGCAGTTCCTTGGATTATGTGAGGGGGGGAAAGCAACAGATTCTGCACACACTTACAGTAGGATGGACATTTTAAGGTCAAAATTATGCAACTCATTCAGCAGAGTGAGAGCCTCTTGTTTTCTCTCATTTACAGAAAATAACTATTTTACTGTCCTTGTGTCTCTACCTCTTGCAGCAACCCTCAGGAAGAAAAATCTCAACCAAATCTAAACCTCGAGCATCTGACTCGCTGTTATTTCTGTTCAACATCCTCTACTCCCAGGAAACTCAGGGGATGTTCTCAACTTCAGAATCACATTTCTTTCTGAACACTATTTGGCTAATAGTTACTCTTATCCAAAGAAATAATACAGTTCTTCCTCTTTAACAATGTTATTTGCAGCAAGACTGACAGAAGAAATCAGTGGTTGTTTCACTTGCACAGCCATTTGAGACCTGGAGTTATTTGATCCAAGTGTGTAAATATTTCACATGGAAATCAATTTTTTAAGGTTGGGAAATGTGATTCCAGCTCCCCTCCATTAAACTCACTGGGAACATTACAAAGAGGTGTAATAACTGAACTTGAATTTGACCCAGTGGTAGAAATGGGTTACATTTTAAATCAGTTGTGGCTGTTAGAGAGAACATGTGGCATCAGCTGGGGATCTCAAAGGCAAGGTGTGTGTTATGTAAAATATTAACATGATCACTGGGCTTCTTTTTATGAAAGCAGCCAGCAGATTAAAGCATGAAAGGTGTTGCTGGAAAACTGAAGAGTGAAATGTTGAGCTGGCTGCTTTCGCATAATTAAATGCTGTGGCTTCTTTCGCAGACTACCAATGTCTGAGAATCTGACTGAAGCCTGGCTGGTTTTCTGCTGCTGATCACTGTGTGTCAGCAAGAATCACAACAGATTGTGCATGAGCAGGAGGAGAAATACTGCTAAAGTAGACTTTTCCCTGCTATTTCTCTGTGTGAAGCTCCCTTACCAAAGGCTGAGTGAGTCTCTGCCCAGCACATCCACCAGGTTTTAAATGCACTCCAATATCCTCTTTTTATAAATATGCAAAATGGAGTGGCAGTTCTTCCTTTGTGGAACCCCTTCTTTTATTAAAAGGTTCACTTTTCCTTTGATATGTCCACACTTTTAGCCCATTCTCTTTGTTTGTTGGGATTTTCAGCTCGAAATCCACCTCAAAATATCCCCATGGTAGAACGAAGGGCCAACCCGCCCAGTTCCAGCCGGTTTACTTTTATTCTCGTTAAAATATTAGATATAAATCTTCAACAGGTGATGCAGTTTGGATGGCACTTTCTTACCTCTGGCAATGTTGCTTCCAGCAGAGAGGATGGGAAAACAGGAGGGAAATCATTTTCATCAATAACTTCCACCTTCACTGGGACTTCATTAAAAACGGCAGCATCAGTCGAGTCCGTTGCTCGTACAGTGAAAGTTACTGGAAAATCTTCCAGTTTCAAATTCTTTGTTGTTCTTATGATACCAGTGGATGAATGGATCATGAAGTACCCTGTTTAAAAAAAACAGGGTATTTCATGATCCATGAAAAAAAAAAACAACCCAGAAATTATTCTGTTTATAAATGTATTAGCTGAAACTGAAGATATAAATGCTTCAATGCAAACAATGTGTTTTTATAGGAGTATTATATGTTACAGTATTCTTCAAAGAACAAAATGAAATTCAACATTTTTATGAGGTTTATAAAAATGTCAGACCTATCTGGGGCTGTAATTGACAAAAAGAAACAATTTTGAAGGTTAGATGGAAACCAAAAGGGAGACAATTCACTCCACCGCTCTCCACTCAGGTTTCCACCTTCCTGTGAAACAGTCCCTGTTTCAGTTAGAAATTATTATATTTTTAGATAGAGATACAAATATCTCCTCTGAAGTCCTGTTCTTACTGGAGATGTGGAATTCTGCAACTAACTGTCTGTCTTTGATGCTGCAATAAAATCAGCTCTATATTTAGTAAAAACAGACACGTGGCAAAGCACCGATCCACTTGACCCGACATAAACTTCATCTACACCCTCACATCTGTTAAGAAAACATTGCTGAGTTAGTTTTTTCTACCAGAAGTCTTTATGCTTTAGGGTGTTTCTGCTCCAGCCACTGTAACTTTACTCCTGATCAGGTGCCACCTGTAGCAGGCAAAGTGTAGGGGTGGTGGTGGCCAGGGATGTGGGACAGAAATTCAATCACGTGCCCACACCTGGTGCAGATCAAATCCATCTATGTGGCTGTGACACCTCCAGCGTTCATGCCCGCAGAACTGAGATGAGGGCAAAAGGAGAGGAGAGAAGAAACACCCTCAAAAGCTCGGTGCTGTTTGTTTAACTCCACATCAAGAGCTCACCCTGGTCATCCCCAGAGACGATGGCGTAGCTCACAGGGGCGCTGTGCAACGCACTGATCTGCACCACGAAGGTGTCTGGCGGCGCCTTCTCGCTCAGAGGGGAGGGATGATAAGATGCCTCCGAGAACACCGGCAGGGACACGCCCACGGGGACCACGGTGACTGCCACCTGCAGGGGAAAGGACACGGACACGGGGTAGGGGGGTGTTTGCAGCTCCAGCAGACTCTCCTGC
>NW_020956216.1:29805-30846 GCF_003031625.1 Empidonax traillii
AAAAAACCAAACCAAACCAGGAACATATTATTTGCCACCTCCTGTTTATTTATCACACACTTCCATCACATCCCCTCTGACTGCCTCACTCTTTGACCTTGCACAGAAGTCTCCACTCCTCTAATCCGCCTCCCTCACGACTTGTCTGTCTGTTCTGAAATGAAATTATCTGTGTTTTGCACAGTTTTGCCTCACTAACACCCATCTCCAGGTGTAGTTGTGCTCAGCTGGGAACAAAACAAGCTGGGTTGGAACAAACTGTGCAAGCTGGCACTAAAATTTGGTACCTTTACAGAGGTTGAAAGAGGCGGAAAACCCGAATCCGTAGCAGTGACATTCAAGGAGTGATACTGGGGTTCAGTTTGCTTGGATAAGTCTCTTGTTAACTTGAGTTCTCCTGTAGTACTGGAGAGATTAAAGAGGCCTTCTGAGTTCCCACCTGAAAACAGGAAAAAAAGGGTTGGAGCTGCTCAGTGGGACCAGCAGAGAAAAGTGATTGGATTATCCAGTGATTGGATTATCCAGCCGGGATTGAAGGGGCACAGGTGGAAATCCTGAGCTGGGACTCGGAGCAAGACCCCTGGTCTCTCTCTTGATTCTGTGTTGCAGAATCCTTGGGGTTGGAAGGGTCCTTGTGAGACCTCTAATCCAACCTCTTGGCTCAGAGCAGGGTCAGGAGTGAATTCAGCACAGTTTGCTCAAGGCTTTGATCCATCAGGTGCTGAGAATCCTTCTGGGCATTCTGTTCCACTCATTGCTTACCCTCACAGAGGATTTTTACCCCTTATATCCTGTCAGAATACTGCCAGTTGAGCAGTATTCAACTATCCCAGCAATAAACAGCCAGAAGATTTTTTTTTTTCTAACATACCTGTAATAGTGTAGATAATTCCTTCATCATAATCCTTGCTTTCATCTCTTGCATTGACATCTACCACCACAGTGCCAGCTGTAGAATTGTCCAGAAGGATCTGGTGATAGGAGGGCTGGTCAAACACAGGTCCTTCTTCATTCACATCTTCCACAGTAACTGAGAAGAAA
>NW_020956216.1:31353-74968 GCF_003031625.1 Empidonax traillii
CTAACATACCTGTAATAGTGTAGATAATTCCTTCATCATAATCCTTGCTTTCATCTCTTGCATTGACATCTACCACCACAGTGCCAGCTGTAGAATTGTCCAGAAGGATCTGGTGATAGGAGGGCTGGTCAAACACAGGTCCTTCTTCATTCACATCTTCCACAGTAACTGAGAAGAAAGGTCCAAGCCTGATGAGTTTTGCCTAAATAATTACAAGCTCTTTCTTCAGCTGACACAATCCAGCACAGCTCCTCTGAACTGACTTGGGGCTCTTTCTATTTAAACCTTGTTTTCTGGACTTCAGAAGGCTTGCCTTTGTGGATTGAATTATTTACTGCTCAAGCAGTAACTTCACTGCTGGCTGGAATGCTGTCACTGCTGTCTGTCAGGAATAATATCGTTCCACTGGGCTCCCCCCTGTGTCCATATTTATCTGGTATCTCCAGTTTTTGCCTTGGCACTGGGAGACAGGATTGTTTAGTTTTATATTTGTACACAGCCACAATTAGTGAAGTTGGCCAAAGAGCAACATAAATAACACAGCATAAGAAATAATAAACAAACTAACACTTCCAGGCATACTGGTCAAAAGCAGGGCTGGCCAAAACCTAGAATACCAACTTCACTTATCTTTTTTTTTCCCCAAAAGTACAAGTTAATTTTTTTTTTTTAAAGGAAAAAAGCAACAGCAAACAAGCATTGTTATTTTAACAACACTAAAAATCTCTGGCAGCGTTGTTTATCACCCTAGGAACAGGCTTTCTGTAAACAAGCAGAAAAAGAACTGGATCATGTTTCTGGGCACCTTTTCAATCAAAATGTCAATATGTACTCAAAAAGACATAATGAAAAATTTGTGAATATATGGAAGTGAGAATAATGTCAGTTTGTGTGGAAGAAAATCTTCTTTTTTGATGAGGCCAGTTTTTGGTGGTTTGGGGTTTTTTTTCTTAAATTTCCTCTGCCTGTAGTGCAAAGATCACATCATCATTTCTGATCATTTACCTCAGCAGATAGTATTGCATATGTTTATGCCTCATAATTACACATGCTGATATATTCCCTGAGGGGAATGAAGGGCCATTTTGTGTGGGAAAGCAGAACTACCTGTGATGTTTGCTGTGTCCTGGAGATGTGGCTCTCCAGGATTGAAAGCTCTCAGAGTAAACGTGTAGTGGGAACGACTTTCATAGTCCAGAGGTTCCAGGGTTGCAACGTCTCCAGAAAGTTCCCCAACGTGAAATGAAGAAGTTGCCTCTCCAGTTATGGTGTAGTGAATAACAGCATTGTAACCTATATCTGCATCTGTGGCTGCTGCACTCAAAATCTAAATGAGAGGGGGGAAAGGAAAAGAAACAAAAGGGTTAGAGCAGAACAAAAAGAGTGGCACAAGACCGGCATCGTTTACTGACTGAATTAGTGATGTGGACATTCACTGCCTTGCTAAAATCCTGGCACAGCAGGAATGGTGACAGATGTTACAGATTCTCAGGTGACACCCCTTCCTTCCATTCCTGTAAACCATTAGGTCTCATAGAGCCAGAAACAGATAGACTGGGAGGTTTGCCCGGAGAAGCTGTGGATGGCCAATCCCTGGAAATGTTTCAAGTCAGGTCGGATGGAGCTTTGAGCAACGTGGTATAGTGAAAGGAGTCCCTGCCCGTGGCAAGGAATTGGAATGAGATGATCTTTAAGATCAGTCGTGCTCCTCTGTCACGTAAATTAACACGCTGTGTGATGTGTCAGGCTCCACAAGGGAAAAAATGATGTTCCCCGGTGCCCGGTGATGATGCAGAACCACCCCTTCCAGGTTTACACGGAGAACACGAGTGCAGAACAGTCTGTTTGGTTCCCAGCGCCACCTACCACGTGTGGAGGCTCGTTCTCTCTCACAGTCACAGAGTAGGCTTTCTGGGGGAACACTGGTGGGTTGTCATTCACATCTTCCACGGTGAGGCTCAGAGCTAAGCTTGCGGATTGTGGTGGTTTGCCAGAATCGGTGGCCTGCGAAGAAACGTGTCATTAAAAGCAACTCCTTGACTCAAACTTAATTTACCAGTTCAGTTTTGGATCCAAAAATTGTGGTCCTCTGTCTCTGAAGACTTTCTGCTGGGCCAGTTATCCCCCAGTGACAATGTTCTAGCCCAGGTTCAGTTTTTAGTAGGTTTCCTGAATGTGTTCCCCAAGTTCCTTGACCTCTTAAATTATTTGTTAGCAGCAAAAAAATGTCCTTAAAATATATTTGTACCTGATGGCCAGTGCTGGAACAACACTTATTTGTAAGCACAATAAGTGATTTAATTAGTAGCAGTAAAAATCAATTAAATCAGATGGAATAAATAGATACCCTCATGGCTGGGGAATGAATCTCTATCCCTCTTTTTTTTTTTTTTTTTAAACTTGAAAAATCTCATTTCAGGTATTTTTTAAAAGGTCTAGGTATCTTTTGAAAAATATAAAAATAAGGGAAAGGGACAAACAACACGGATTGGTCTAAAATGGACTCAGAAATGCTTTGCAGATGTCACAATAAGCTTTTGTGTGGCCATAACCTTTAAAATCTGGGCTTCGTGGATCATTGATTCACTAAAAATAATTTAAGAGCTGAAAACGGAGCTCTGGGTGCAAGATATAAGGAACAGTCAAAATTCATTAATGAATTCTAATAAAATTCTCCAAGATTAAGTGGTTTTCTTGGGATAATTCAGTATTTTCTCATTTCTTATGCTGAGAATTCAGTGAACTTGCCTCAAGTTTGTCAACTTACTATAATTTTCAATTCATAACTGTCCATCGTTTCTCTGTCTAAGGATGTTTCTGTCATCAGCTTGCCAGTAGAACTGTCAATGTGGAATGTTCCAGCAAAATCATCTTCCAGGGAGTAGGTTATAAGTGCATTAAGTCCTATATCCAGATCAGTAGCAGAATATGTGCCCAAGTCCAGACCAGTTGCATTCTCAGGAGCTGATAATTTAGTTTGAATCCACGCTGGGAAAACTGGGGGATTGTCATTGATGTCATTAACTCTCACAGTTACCTATAAACAAAAGGAAAAAAAAACCCCAAGAGACACAAATTTGAGCTGTAGAAATGGTATTTAAAGGAGAATTTTAGTCTGTGAAAGCCTATAGGAAAAAAAAAAAACAAAAAACAACAGCCCAGAAAGCAAAGGGATACAGAACAAATTCAGCATTTTTCAGCATTTGAGCATTTCCACAACCTCAGCATTTGTTTATTCTTTTAATTCTCAGCTGCAAGATAACACCTGTATGAGAGAACATCTACACCAAGTGGAAGAGATGGGAAGAATTAATAATCTGGGGCTTTTGGGCTCGTGTGCCTCACGATTTGACAGAGCTGTGCACAGAATCAGTTTGGGTGTCAGTGGGTTTCTCTGGTTGTGGGCTGTTCAGAGAGTGACTCTCAGGAAGTGATGTTGATAATATTTCAACCTGTGCAGTGACAATATTTCAACCTGTGCAGTGACAATAGTTCAAGATGGTCACACCTCCTCAGGATAGAAAACCTGCAGTTAAACGAGAGGCTGTCGAAGCTTCGCGCTTGCGTAACGGAAGTCACTTAAGTGGATATTGCTCAGTTCTTGGGGGTTTTTTTTAAGAGATATTGCATCTTTTTCTTTCATAAAAAAGATTTTGGACTGCCTGTTCCATACCAAAGTGCCAGCTGTGTTGGGTGGCAGCACAGAATCCACGGCCTCCACGAGGATGGTGTACAGGGCGACCTCTTCCCGGTCGAGCCCCACCAGAGCCACGATGTCTCCTTGGTCACCCACGGAGAACTTGTCCCGCTGGGACTTCAGGGAATACACCACCTGCACAGCGATGCTTCCAGTCAGAGCCTTCACAGAGCCCACCACGGTCCCTGATGGCTTGTTCTCATCGATGCTGAACTCGTAGCTGGAGCTCTCAAAAACCAACCCGAAGCTGGTGTCATTTACCAGCAAGTAGAGAGTGACCGAGGCTAATGAGAGAAAGCAAATTCAAATAGGGAAGTTGTGGCTAAGATCATCATCATCTGTGCTCCATTTCTTTAAAATTTTTGAAGGACTGGTAGAAAATGACAGAAATTATCATGCAGGAAAGAGGAATGATAAGAAAAAAGAAATCCATGGTAATAAGGGATAAGATGTAACACAAAACATGCTGCCTTTTATGCCTAATTTATGTTTCAGATCAACCCCATTTCACTGATCACAGAAGTGTTGCTTCAGTAGGACAGGAGAGCAAGGATAACCAGTGTCAAATTAGTGGAACATGCAGGTGTTTTACACTCCTTAAAGCTCCTACACTCAACTGCCTTGTAACAAAAGAGAAGGGCTACACATAAAACCACAAGTGCCATTTCTGTTGTGACCACTCGTCCAATTTTAAGAAAATCAGTTGTTTCTCCTGTTCGTGATAAATCAAAGTCAGCCTCCAAAAAACACATGAAGCAGCTACAGAAAATGCCATGTGATTCATGGGAAAGAACAGAAACTCATTTGAGGGTTATTTGCCAGTTCCTGTTTCTTGAAATGTCCCCAATTCTAAGAAGATAAAGGAAAACTGAAAGAGAAACACCTCATCGATATTATTTGAATACCTCTTTTTAGAGTGAGTACAACTGTGAATCATGGGGTTTGTACCAGAAGTACAACTGCAATAAATTAATTTTTAGAAAAATTATGTCTAACCTTGATTATTGAAACCAAGCTTTCTGTCAATAGGATCAGCTTGGAGGAAATCAAAGGGTAAAAAGCAAATATTCATCATTGCTGAAATGTAATATGGGGTTTTTTTTGCCCTAAATTCAGTTTGACTTGACAGCAGTGGGATTAATTTCAAATTTGAAGGTTTGCAAGGGTCGTGTTTGCGTGGGGAAAAATACAAAAGGGTTAAAAGCCATTTTACCGTTCGATGTGAGCTGGGGAACTCCATGATCAGCAGCAACAACCGTCAGGGTGACAACTGTGTCAGCTGTGACATGGCCCAAGCTCCTGCTGAGGGTGATTTCTCCAGTGAGGGCATTTATATGGAAATCATCAGAAGGCTCCATGAAGCTGATTAAAGAGAAATCAGGAGAGTATTCATATTAATGACCATCTACTTACTGCCACTTCTGTAAGGAGCTCTCAACAGGCTTTTTATAAAGAGCAGGTTTTAATTGCTGTACCATTGGCCTGAATATGTTGCCTTTTTAATTCCACCTCTGTCTCCCATCATGGAAAAAACCCCAGCATTTATGCCTTCAGTTCCCATTACACCCCAAGCACTTGATTCTCCCACAAGGAGAAGGCAGATCTTGCACACTCAGCTGCGTATTCAGCAGCACAAGAAACCCGAGTGACATTCATCTGCAGTGACCTGCTCATTCCTGGTGTTCTGCAAACCCTCCAACACATCTTTCAAAATCTCAGAAATTCAAACAAATTTTGGCTTTGGGTTGGTTTTTTTTTACTGAGTTTCTCTCTTTTGACACAATCATGATTTGATCAGCTCTCAAAAAAAAAAAAAAAACCAAAAAAACAGAGTAATGACTGTCCTTCCTGAGTTTAGAAATCATAAGTGATTACAGCACTTGTAAAATGTCTGTGGGCAAATCTTATCCTTCTAAAGACCAATAAAAATACTTTGTGAGGAATAAAAATGCCTTTCTGTTTGTTCCTTTCCCAGCAGACGCTTATTAACGCATAGATTATTATCACAGGGGTTTTACCTGTACGAAATGACTGAGTTGTCCCCAGCATCAGGGTCAGTGGCAGACACTGCCAGCACAAACTCTCCTTCCTTGGCTGTTGCCACTCTCACACGGGCTGAGTACTGAGCCTTTGTGAACTCAGGAGGGTTGTCATTCACATCTAACACACGAATGCTGACGTGGGTGAAATTCTGGTGTGCGACAGGAGAAAACCATCGTTCAGAAAACTCACAGGCTGAGTTTTTTATAAAATCTTTTATTCACTTTATGAATAAAAAGTAGTTGTCAATAAGGCATAACTTGTTCCTCCTTACCTGCCTTCGAGGAGCTCCGTTATCAGAGGCCACCAGGAGCAGCTCATACTTTTCTCTGGTTTCTCTGTCTACAGAGCCAGTCACCAAAATGGTTCCATCCTGAAGAGAAGGTAACGTGGTTCAATGCCCAGATCATTGGGGTTGTAATTATACATTAAATTCTCAGAGGAGATGAGGGATTGAAATAACCTGTTCTCTCCTTCAAGCAAGTTCAGATTCCAAGCAGCACCTGCCCAGCATGTCTTAATTTTTTAATATCAACAAATATTTCCAACCTACCAGGCACGTGCTGGTTTTGATGTGTATTACAATGGCACCTGCCAGCTCTTTGTACCTGATGTGTCTTCCTGTGCCAAGTAACTCCACTACTGCTCTCAGCACATCCAAACCCTTACCTGTTGGATGCTGCACGGATTATCCCCATCCTCAGCTGATAAGTGATAAGTAATCCGGGAATTCTCTCCCTCATCCAAATCGGTTGCAGCCACACGTCCAGCTGGGGTGGGAGCGCTTGGGGTGTACTCTCCTTCTGGAATCTCAAAACTGTATGGCTGCATCTGGAACTCGGGGTTGTTGTCATTGACGTCCAGAACGGTGATGTGGAACAGGGCGCTGGAATTAAGCCCGTCGGTGTCAGCATCAACCGCCCACACCTGCCAAAGGAGGGAACAAAAACGGAGTTTTAGGGGGCTGTGCTGGCATTTTAACCTCTGATAGAGATATAAAGAGGTGTTCAAGGGAGTGAAGTAGAAATGAGCCAAAACTGAAGAGTCTGTCCCCAAATTTACTTGTAAAGTGAATGCAGACGTAGTCTCCCTGTCCAGTTCTGTGTCGTTCCTTAATGAAAGTACTCCAGGCATATCCACAGTAAATGAGGTGCTGTTATGAATAAAGTGTCCCTGAGAAAAGCCAGCCTAGAAAGAAAACACAGTTCATTTAAGATTAACATGATTAATACTTAAGTTCAAAAAATAATCCTATTAATAGTAACACCTGACCTTTTTATAGGACCACTCTTTACAAAAGTACAAGTTCTTTTGCAGGTTAAATACAAGAAATCCTGCACGCTCAGCTGTGGGAATACTGGACTTCTTTGGCAAAGAATGTGGAAGCCCTTATGGTCCTACACATTCCCTCTCCCCAGAGCTCTCCGAGACCAATCCCTACGATGTGGGAGCTCAGTGGAGTCTGAACTGCGAGAAGCATTTACGCTGCTTTCAGACTGAGGAAACCATCTTTTGCAGTCATCTTTGATTTGTCAGGAGCGAGAATAATCTGGTATCTACCTCATCCTTGTCAGTGACACTGAAGGTGTAGACAGGGCTCCCCTTCTGAAGGTTCTCAAACACAGAGATCTCATAAGCTGCCTGACTGAATTCCGGTGGATTATCGTTGACATCTTCTACATGCACGACCACGAAGGCTTTATTGCTGAGACTTGGCTGACCTCCATCTGATGCCTCCACTTCTACCAGGAAATGCTTGGTGGTCTCATAATCCAGCTGCTGGCTCAGGCTGAGCTCGCCTGTGGTCGCATTGACCAGGAACACCGGTGAGGGCGTGGCGGGTTGCTGGCTGACAATTTGGTACTTCACAAGGGCGTTGTCCCCAGCGTCCAAGTCGGTAGCAGACAGTGTCCGCAGCGCCCTTCCCAGCACTTCATCTTCAGAGACATTCACTGCATACACACTGGATGAGAAGACCGGAGGGTTGTCATTTACATCATCAACGACGACTGTCAGGTTGAGCACCGTCGACTGCGCGGGCTGCCCTTGGTCGCTGGCGATCACTGTTAGGTTATACAAGCCTTGGGCTTCTCTGTCCAGCTCCTTTTCCAGCAAAATTAACCCTGAGCTGTCAATATCCATTTTTCCTTCCCCACCTTTCAGGGTGTAAACCACTAGCCCGTTGAATCCCTCGTCCGCATCCGTGGCTGACACCCTGGTGACGTTCGTTCCGGGCGGCGCGTTCTCGGGAATATTAATGGCGGCACCGGCTGCACCGAACACAGGGCTGTGGTCATTGACATCCAGAACTCTCACAAACACTGTAGCATAGTCAGTGATGTTCCCATCTGACAGGGAAATGGTCAGTGTGTAGTTTTTCTGGGATTCATAGTCCAGTTCGGTTTTTGTTGAGATGACTCCCAGCTCGTCGATGGCAAACGTGGCAGATTCCGTCAGCACTTGGAGCTCAACTGGTATGTGGGGATTTAAAGACTTATACTCTACCTGGGGAAGACACAGCACATTATCAATAAAGGAATTAAAACCAACAAACCACTGTCTAAAAAAGAATTATCGTTTTAACTTTGTCCAAACTCATTTTATAGTTGATATTCTGGCTTGATATCAGCTCGTGGTTGATACTGTGGCCTGGTTTTACTTCTTTTAATTAATTTTCATTCAGACATTTGTTAACCCCACAGATTCTTTAAAAGAAGTAAAAGTCAAGCCACAACACACATAAAAAAATCCAGCTGAAGAGGACTGCCTTTTATTGGAACATCATTAACATATAAAAGTAAATATGTATAAGACATAATAAACAAGCTGCACTTTAACCTTTGGTTCTGCCTTTCTTCATAAAAAAAAAAGGTGAAAAATTAACTCAGGAAGTCAATAAAGCAAAGCAGTAAGATGCATCATCTTCTCACTGCTTTGGTAGGAGACCTTCCATCTGCCTTCAGACCTGTATCCCAGCAGGAGCTTCTAGTGACCTGCTTATCTGAGCATTTTTGAGCAGAATGAGGAACAAGTTCTAAAGCCTTCCTTGAAAATGCCTTTATGACAGTTCTCTGATGGGAAACCTCCCATCATGCCACAGAGATTTTGATTTACCCCCAAGAGATGAGGGAATATTGCCTATTCCAGCCTTTGGGCCACCACAGGCTTTGGAGAGCGTCCAGAGTCAACAAAGGGCTAAGTTAACTTTCTCAAAAGCAGTTCTGGGGTTTATTTTGTTTGATCTGGTAGATTGGTTTTGCTTTTTAATGTTAAATGTTAGCAGATGCTGTTAAAGTTTTGCAGTGGAAGCAACCCCACCCTTGTGGGTGATAAGGGATGTACTCGGTGCTGTAAATGAAGATGCTACACGGAAAACCCAGGATCCACTTATCCATAGCCCAGGGGGGCATGGACACGTGGAGCACATATTTTACAGGATTTTCTTACAGCTGTCATGTCTTTTATAGAGATAAAATAAAGCTGTTCTTACTTGTGCCACTTCAACAGGGCTGGGCAGCTCTTCCTTCACAGACACGTTGTAGGTTTTCCGAGTGAACTGCGGTCTGGAATCTCCGACTGCAGAGATCTGCACTGGCACCGATGAACTCCTTGGAACGGCCCCACCTGCAAGCAAAAGGAAACAATCTCCCAGCGGGTGCACAAAAAACCCACTCCCTCAAAAAATAAAACCACAAAAATACACTTTGCCACTGTTACTGAGGGGTTTTTTTTTTAATCCTTCCTGCAACTATATTGCCTAAGAGATCCTAACAAAGATCACAAGCAAACAAGGGACTGATTAATCCCTTTTATATCCATATTCCCCACAGCACCCATTTTATCCATGAGACCATAAATTTGAGGACACAAAGCTGATATTGGCCAAATCATGAGGCTGGAAACCACTTTGGCATCTCCAGTTTACCCTCATGGATGTGCAAACAAAGACCAAGTCACTCAGCACATTTTACTTTCCTTTTCCTCCCTGTTGAATGGGGACTGACTGGTGAACATTCTCTGCTGCGCAGCACCAGTCCATAAGTTAAAGGAAGGTGTGAAATAAATGTTATTTAATGTTCCCACAGCCAGAAAGAAACCAGATTTGACAAATCACCATCAGGAGGAAGCGGAGTTGTACCAGGGATGCAGCAATTCCTTTGGATGCATAAGGAGCAGATAAAATCTACGGTGCTTCCCAAATAGAACCTGTTTTGACAGCATTCCCTCAGGTAAAAACCAACCCCAAACCAGAATTCCTCACTGGGAAGAGCTGTGTTGACCTGCACTAAAATCTTCTCTTACCATCAGTAGCTGTTATCCACAAGACAAACTTCTTAAGCTGGTTGATTTCTAATGGGATTACTGCCTTTAAAGTGATTTGTCCTGTGGATGTATCCAATTCAAAGTATCCATCTTCATTGCCACCAGCTAAGATAAAGCTTATCTCTCCATTTATACCCTCATCTGGATCAGCAGCAGCAACCTGGAGGAAAAAAAAAATTAATGTTTTCCTCTAATTTCTTGTGCTTTTATCAAGTAACACAGAATTGCTTCTTCTTGTGCAGTTTGCAGAGAAAAGCATTCAGGAGAGCAGATAATTAGGAATTGGTTGCAGGGCTTTTTTTCCTCTCATTTACAGCAAATAGGTCTGGATAATTATATATAATATATATATAATTAGCTAAATATAGCCACAACAAAATTCAGTTATACCCTTGACTGGCTGTCATTTTCCTATAGAAACTCTTTCCTATGGAATTTCTGGGTTAAACCTCAGTAAGAAGGGTTGCTCTTTGAGGCACAAAGATTATCGTTCCAGCAGCATGAGCCAAATCCTGCCAAGTTTGTATGATGTCAGAAACCTGGTTTCACAGCAATTCCAAAGTCACTGGAGGCAGATGGTTCAACAGGTTTCATCAGGAGCCACTAAACTGGCACATTTGGGTATGAGCACTGATGGTGACTCCCATATATCTCAGCTCCTATTTCCAGTTTTCTTTGCTTAACTCGTTTACTGTGCTAGAAAAATTATATTGTGTCTAAAAATGACCCACAATGCTTCAGCACTCAGCAGCCTTTCAAAAAAATTGTATCATTATCTCCATTCCTGGACTCTATTCAGGGTGGTGCACAGAACCTAAGATTAAGAATAAAAATCCTCTATCATTTGTTCCCTGATCTGGGATGTGATTAGAGGCCTGTGATTATGGAATGTCAACAGGTGTAAGCTCTGAAATGAAAGGTGGGTTGTTTCTGGACTCGCAGGAGTTCAAAACAGATCCCCTTTTAGATAGAACTTCTACACAGCTTCAAGCAAGGACTCCTGCCCATTTATTTCAACTCAGGAATCTCCTTAGTGTTTCCAGTACCTGAAGAATGGACATTCCTGCAGTCATGTTGCGGAAAATATCTCGTTTATAAGGTGTGCCTGTGAAGGTTGGGCTGTTGTCGTTCTCATCCAGCAGCAAGATGGTGATTGGAGAGCGCGCCTCTCTGTGAGGCCACAAATGATCTGTGGCAGTGACCTGGAAAAACCACGCAGGGAAATTACTGCCTTGTTCCAGTGCATCTTCTACAAGGAGCAGGAAGGATGAGCAAGAATTACAAGCTGAGTGAACTGTATCCCTGGTGGTGTTGCCCTCCAGATAGCTTTGATGGGAAAGGCTGGATTCGATTCTTCAGCGAAGCTGCCGATCTGTACTGAGGAATCGGCCTCTTGCCAGCTCAGATCAGGCCTCACCTGTTTGCCTTGGAGAGGAGGAGGTTTATTTTTAATACCTGCAGCTGAATAGATGGTGTCCTCTCCCTGTCCAAGAGCGTGGAGTTCCTCACAGTTAAGATCCCAGCTTGGCTTAGCTGGAAGGGACTGTCCTCTGGAGTGAGAGTGAACGTTCCCTGGAAGCCTCCCTGCAAACAGACATGATAGGTGGTAAAAAATAGTGCAATCCCTGAGCTAGTCCCTTAGGATGCCTGCTTCTTATTTTCCAGATGGAGAACATTGCATTTTTTGGTTTAATAGAGATTACAGCTCCAAAAAGAGGGAGAGGAGCAAACAACATGGAGAAAAATGTAACTGAGGACAACTTGCAGCTCCCTGTCCGCTTTGCACACCTGCACTTTCAGATTTGGGACCACTGACAAACCACAGGAGTTTCAGAGAGAGCCAAAATTTCTTCTTTGGCTGCAAGTGCTCTACCCCTCAAAGAAGCAAAGCTAAGTTTGCTTTGCTTAAGCATGTTTAGATGGTCAGAAAAAGACAATTCTGTTCTCTGCACCTGTGTAACACAAAAGCCTCTTTTATTGCATTTCAGAAGTGCAGTATTTGTAGCACCCAGAAAAATACTGGTTTTTTACCTCATCTTTGTCAGTAGCTGTCACTTGAAGAACTTCCATCCCGTTTGGGAAATTTTCCAGAAGTGAGACGTTGTAACTTGACTGGGACAGCTCTGGATCGTTGTCATTGACATCTCCAACAGTCACCAGAACTACTGCATTAGCTGTTTTGAAACTGTTGTCTTGCTGGGCTGCCTGGAGAGCAGAGTTGACAGCTGTAAATTCCACATCTTGGTAACAACGCTGGCTCACCACAAGGACATGACACCGCTGCATAGTTATCAGTAAATTAATTTTCTTTTTATTTTTCCTTTATTTTATATGGTAGGATGGAGCCTTGGTGCCAATTGCCCTCTAACAGTGCTGTGAGAAATGGTGTTAACAGCAGGTTGGATTTACATATTATGTGATGAAAGTTCAGAGTTAAGACACCAAAACAATCACTAACCTGAATGCCCACCACAAGAGAGGGACACCTTTCCCTGTCAAGGGCAGCCTCTACTTTCAACACTCCAGTGCTTGCATCGATGGAGAAGTTGTTGGTGTAGCCTGGGGGGTTCACTGAGAAGCAACACATTGCAAAGGGTTAATGAGAATGAGCCAGAACAATAAATCTGCTCTGTCCCTTCACTCATTTATCTCCTCAGCTGTGGCAAAAATGAACAGGCATTCCAGGTAAAAGGCTTTTTTGTTTTGTTTTGTTTTGTTTCAAGGACCTCAAAACAAGTCCTAGGAAATTCACTCACACTTCAAGGTCCCAAATTAAACATTTCATGAGCTTTTGGCAATTCCTGCAGGAGGAGGAAAAGCTCCTGATGGAACTGATCTCTCCAGATGGCCCTGAATGGAAAAATCTTTGCTCAAATTGGGGCCTCTAAACTGACTTACACTCAGAATCAGGAATAGTCTATTGGAGGGGGGTCACGAACACCTAAACATTCTCAAAATGATTGGATCCTGCAATAAATGAGTGAAATGAGGCTGATTGAAGTGGGGCAGCGCTGTGGTGAAGCTGTGTGAAGCAGTTCAGACACCTGAATGAGCACTTCCCTTCCTTCTTCTCTTGAGGAACACTGACATTATCAATTTATGTGGGAGAAAAGGAAGGCTCTTACCTAGTTGGATGCTGTAAATCACTGTTTCATTTATACCTCTGTCTCCATCTCGAGCCAAGATGGCCTCTGGGAGAATAGTCAGAGCACCCTCCTGGAGAACACACATTAACTTGATTAACTTGAAGAAAAAACACACAAACTTAACTTTTGTCCTTGGATGAGTCCCAATTTTGATTAAAGAAACAAAAAAACATGTATTTGATGGGATCCAGAAAAGATTCTTTCTTTGCCATCTGTGCTTTACGGAGGAAAACCACAACCAAAATGGTTACACCGTGTTTGAGAAACACCAGATCATAAAGCTGCAGTCACAGATGGAATTTATTTAAAGGATATTGAATATTTCACTTCCTTTCCTCTGCTGGAAAGCAACATGCGAGTCTATACTGCACCCCTCAGAAAACCCAGTAATTTACAAGAGAAAAGCGTTTTAAAAGAGCTAAAATTATCCCTTCGGACAATTGAAGATGAATTTCTGACCAAAGGGACATCAAAAGTGTAACACTACAAGTATTTGTGGTTTAAAATGTGTGAACATGAAGATAACAACAAAGAAATAGGGAGGCAGATAATTAACTGTTTTAATTTTAGTGGATTACTGTGATAATGTCATACTGTGATTTTTTTTTATGTTAATACATCCAGAAGCCTGAGTCAAACGAATCCATTCCCCCAAGAAATTTCTACCCAATACAGGAAAAAAAATTACAGCATAATACAAACCACAGATTCCCACTCAGAGGCTTATTTTTTTTACCTGACTGTAATGCAGTGGGAAGGAATTACACTATTTAAAACTGCAAACAGACACCTAATTTCAGGACTGCTGGACACTCAGTTGCCCTTTCAAGTCTACAGCAAAAGCCCTGTTAAAACAGCTGTTTGGGAGCCCTGCCTTTTCTTTCCTCCAACCACAAGAGCATCCAGTGAAAAGCTTTTACCTGGTTTTCACTGATATTTCCATGGTACACGGGCTGACTGAAATAGGGGTTCAATGTGTCATAGTCTTCCACGTTAATTATTAAGGATGCAGTGTCACTCTGGTTTCCAAATTGTTCCTGGATCCCAAGGGAAAGAAGAAAACGAGAAACACTGCAATGAAGGAGTCAGATCTCAGGGGAAAATACAGCAGAAAATTATTACATGTATTTTACAGGGTCTAAGAACTCTCACCCTGTCAGATTTTTCCCATTTCCGAAAATCCAGTTCTAGGAACGAAACCATCAACAGGTAATTTGTTCTTAGTTATTGATTTCCTATCAGGCAGGTGTTACACAGCAGTAGAACTTGGTAGCAGTACATTTGCTGGATAGCACAATAAACTGCAGCAAACCCACCTGCTTTTAGTTCTAACAGGGAATGAAGGCAAATGCATATTCAAATCTCAAAAAAAAAAAAAAAAAAAAAAAAAAAAAAAAAAAAAAAAAAAAAAAAAAAAAAAAAAAAAAAAAAAAAAAAGGCACGCAGAAAACCTGGTGAGAGGCAGCAAAATTAGGATAGAACTGCCATAATGAATTGGTGAATCCGTGTGAGAACAGTGGGGAATAAACAGGCACAATATTTACACTTAGAGAAACACTCACAGAAAGAAACTTGGGCTGGTGTTTGAGAGGAAACTTAAACGGTGGCTCCGATCTTAAGAATGTGCTGCTTTGCAGAACAAGCCAAGATGCAGCCACAGCTTTTGGGTTGGGAACTCCCAAAGTCCTAAATTTGTAGAAACTGGGATGTTTTAACAGAGGAACTGTCATTACAGAACTATTGTGGGTCTCATTCTTCCTTTAATTTGTACCGTACCTTTGCTTGGACTGTTAAGTTGAAAAGCTGGACCTTGTTGTAATCCAATGTTTTTTTCACTAGGACGCTTCCATCTCCTTCCCTTATGTAAAAGTAATCCGAGTCTGGACCCTATGAAAAGAATAAATCAAATATTTTATGTGATTAAAGACGAAATACATTTTCTTTTCTCTTTTTCTTTTCACCTTTCTTATTGGACTGTTTCTCATAAAGGACCAGGAATCTCTCAACCAAACTGCTTCACTCCTGCTGCTACAAAGGACCACTGAGTTCCTCAGCTGTAGCTGGAGAGTGCCACAAATCACTTCACAAATGTTAAGAACCAAGATTCAGGCCTCACCTGTGGGATAAACTCTAATTTTCAATGGCTTTTTGGCTTTTTTTCTTGCAGATTTTTAATCTCAACCACACAGCCCTGGGGAGCACTCGGGGATCAGGTCCCAGGCTGGGAATCTGGGAATACAAACTGGAAGGAAACTCTCGGTTTCCAACCGACACAGGGCACTCACCGAGAGATTGTACGTGAGGCTGTTGAATATCGGGGAGAAATCATCATCCTTTGCTTCCACTTTTATAACAGTGAAACTTGTTCCAGCCACCTAGAGGAAATAAAGATCAGTAAACGCTCAGTCACGAGACCCTTTGGACATCCTTCCTAACTCGGGGCAGGGAAGTTGTGCCACCTCCTCAGCAAATCCCTTCCCACTGCCATTTTTACTGATTATTTCCCCTCCACCCAAACCCCCTCCATGAGCTGGACATGCAGCCCAGCCCTTCTTTTCCACACTCACATTGTAGATAAGTCCCATAAAAGTGTATGTAATGAACCCTTCACGGCGTGCTCACGTCAGAACCTCCCCAAAGGGTAGTTTAAAAATATCACAAGGGGGGAAAAAAAAAGTCTGAACATCTGCCATAACCCACCTCTGAGACTGAAGCACTGTAATTAGTCTGTAGAAATTTGGGAGCATTGTCATTTAGGTCTTTTACTTCCACTTTCCGTTTATTCTCTATCAGAGCCCCCTTTGTGATGGAAGCAAAAAAGGCAGGTTAGAAATGACAGCAGTGAGGCAGCACCACCCTGATAACGTTTCATTTCATCCTATCAGATGAGATCCTCAGAGACACCTCATCAGTTCTACAAACTGCACTGAGAATCAGACCACTCTTACTGGGAATGGAGTTTGCAAAAGCATTCTAAAATTGACCTTTTTAAAAATTTACCACTCGTTGCAATCGGCAGATTATAACAAATTGTCTTCTGCGAGGTACTCTGAACTCCCTGCATCACAGCTTTAAATTAAAGAGTATTTCACTAAATGGTAACTTTGCATTAAGCTTAGACCAAAAATACAGTGTTTTTTACTTACTGTTTCGATCCTCTGGCAAACAATGGTATACCAGACAAATTCACTCTGAAAGTGAACAAAACAAGCAAATAAATAATATAATCTATCAACTCCTAATACGATTGTCAAAGAGCACTTAGGCCAAAATGATACCAAATTTCTTCTAGCACTTGAATCCTCAGGTGTTCTGTACCAAAACACTCTGCTTACAATATATAGCAAAGTAATCACAGAGCATTAATTTTAAGGTTTATTTGACTCCATTCATTTACTGATGACACCCACCATCCCTGTACCTCTCTGTTGGACTGTTCTCCCCAACAGAAAGTTGACAGAGAACAGGAGAACATGTCCCAAGACTGGCCCAGGAAGAAGGATCTCCCCTTTAGTACAGCAACCAACAGAGGCCAGTGGATTTATTCACATGTGAAGTCAAAGTTTGTATAAATATGCACGTGAGTAGGGCTCACCTTTTATCAAATTCTATCTGCTCCATCTCCCTTTGGTGAAATAATCCACGTTGCTGAGGGAGGAGTTGTGAGACAAGTGACACCTGTCACAGCTGTGTATTTACAGCTTTCATGACAACACAGGATTGGGAAAGGACCTGTCTGACTGCCAGATGATAGACACTGAGACATTTAACAGATACTACTGAGAGGTAGGTACTGAATTCTATTCTGACAAGTCACTTCTTTTGAAATACCAACCTCTGAGAGAACAAACGATTCAAATTCGTTGTCTTTGTGCTACTTTTTGTTTGTTTGTTTGTTTGTTTGTTTAACATTTATATTTAGGCTTTAAATGCAGTAAAAATGATACCTTGAGAGTCTCAACATCCAGTGCCTGGGAAGTCCTCACTGTTGCATTCCTAAACGCAGGATTATATTCCAGCTGCACATAGAGTAAGTGATCAGGGAATGCAAATGGTGTTAACATCAAATTTACATCTGGTGGGATATCTGTAATCCATTCTATATCACCTGGAAGAGAATTAGGTTGCTTAATGGAGAAGAAATCCATAGGTTCACTTCATATGTGTTGACAACTGGTTGCCCTTGGTTGCATTTTATATTATTTTGACATTTTCAAACTGTAAGATCTGTTAAAGTGCCCTTAAGTGCTCTGCACAAGGGCACTTACATGCTTTTAAAAAACCACAGAAACCCATTTTTTTCCCAATACATTTACACAGCATGTCCAGATTTAAAAAGCTTGGTGTCATTCACACCTAAACCTTCACCATTTTTTTGAAAACACCTCCATGCTGTGAAAATGCAACTAAAGTGTAATCAATGTGGCCAAAATCAGCAAGAGGCCAGTCAGGGCTGCCTGGGATGACTTTCAGTATTTTCCAAACACAAGCAGGTAAAATCCAGCGTGAATCCAGACTCAGGCTCGTGGTTGTTTCATTCTGATTTTGGGACAGAATGGTGAGGGTGTGGCCCTTCCTTTAATCCCTTCCTGTTTGTAAACAACACAAACCACAAACACAAAACTCTGCAACCTTTGCATCAGTCTTTATGTGATTTTCTACAGCCACACATTTAGGAGCTGATCTCCTGAAAATAAGAAGATTTGTTCTGTGTAATTATCAGGATTCCTGTTTGACTCATTTTCAGTAGTGAGTGCGTTACTTGTTCGGTTAAACACCAAATCCGTGTTTGAAAGTGTTTGAGATGTATCTTTTTAAACCATCCGGTGTGGTGCTATTTGCAATTTTACTAAACAAAGTTCCCTTGCTCATGTGCTCGACATGTTTGTGTTTATGAAATCGTACTTAGCTTCTAATGGAACACAACTACCTGCATGGCAAACCCAGAATCCCCAGCAAAAGGAAGTCCTGGGAGAAAGGGAAGGTGGTTCTCCCTCGGGATTATTCACAGGTATGCCACTCACACAGACAATGCCCACTGAGGGCTGGAGTTGTTGCTCCCTGCTTAAAAATCAAACGGAATCAGAGTGAAAGGGAATTCTTTTCCTACCCTCTGACAGCTTCAGCAGTGACTGGGAAAAACCACTGCTCTGGATTGTTCAGCTTGGAAAAGGGAAAGGCTTCAGGGGCACCTTCCAGGACCTACAGGGAGCCCACAAGAAACGTGGAGATGGACTCTTGACAAGAGCATGGAAGGAGTGACGGGACAAGGGGAAATGGCTTCGAAGTGACAGAGAGATTAGATATTAGGGGAAAATTCTTCCCTGGGAGGGTGGTGAGGCCCTGGCACAGGTTGCCCAGGGAAGTTGTGGCTGCCCCATCCCTGGAAGTGTCCAAGGCCAGGTTGGATGAGGCTCTGAACAACCTGGTCTAGTGGGAGGTGTCCCTGTCCATGGTAGGGGGTTGGAACTGGATGAGCTTTAGTCAATGAATGATACAGATTTAATCAATGAATGATACAGATTCATTTTAAAATACACTGGCTACGTGAAGCAATAAAGCACTTATGTGCATTTGGGAGCAAAGCAGACAGTTCTAGGCTGGAATCCTGATTTTTACCTGTGTATCCATCCACAAAGCCTGTCAGCTGAAGGTCAGGGGGTTCAAAACCACAGTTTATCGTTGTGGTTTCTAAAAAGAAACACAAAAGTCATGTACAAAGAACACAGAGGGACCATTGCCAGAAACAGTACAAGGTCAAAAAGCTTATGCTCTATAACACCAGATGCCCACAATAGTTCAAATGAACCTCAAAGACATTTATCCTGAACCTTGAGGGGTTCAAAACAAGACATTACATGGAGTAGGCAAATAGCAGTGGCCTGGACCCAATCTAGGCCTGCCAAGAATGAGTCACTGCTCATTTAGTGTCCTGCTGAAACATTTATGGAAACCATAATCGAAACTGCTGCTGTACCTTGGCCCTGGAAATGTTTTCTGCTCCCAAGAGAACTGTCAATACAAAGCTACTCCTCACAGAAAAGGCAGCAGGGATCCAGGAGCTCAGCACATTGACAGATTTACCTGACATTTCCTCTCCTCAGACTTTCAGAGAAGGTGGAACTTTGGGGGATACAGGATTTTCATGAGAATTCCCTTCCTTAAGTGGTTAATTATTCCTCAGACATTTCTCTCTCTGCATAAGCTCTGGGTGATAAAAGTGAGGCTTTTTTTTTTTTTTTTTTTTTTTTTTTTTGGTACATCTGCAAACCAGAAACCCAGAAATCTGCCTGATTTCTTTTCCCCTGCCCCTGACTAGAATTCATCAGCAAAGTTGCTGGGGTGCAATCCATGCTCTTACAGACAAGCTGTGCAACTTCTGTGGTTTTAAGAATGTTCCCACTCTTCTCCTTGGCCATCTCATTTAAAAGCCAGCAGTGCACAGGTTTCTACACAAGTTACTGAATAAAACCCCAGAGAATATTTCTACAGTCTGCTGGTTATGGGTCTAATTCACTGCCTCCACCTTTGAGTATTGAAAAGCCTGAATTAGTGAAAAAGATCAAAAAATTGGCAGTTTTCGCTTTCTGGAGGGCTCAATACACCCAAGAGAACTTTAAATGGAGTTCCTCAGCACTACAAACATCACATGTAACAGCGGTCAATACTCCAACCTGATTTGGCAGAACAGCAGCAGCAGGGAATTCAACTGATCCCAACCTCAAAACTACCCATCCTCAGACCCAGCTTCAGCCTAGGTATTTTATTTAATGTCTGATGCAAATAGATATAAAATAATAATATAACCCAACCAAACCCCCCAAAGTTCAAAGAAAACAAGAGTATGGCTTGTTTAGATGATATTTTATCAGGCAACAAATCAACGCATTTCAGACTTCTAGGACTGTGATTTGTGCGGATTTAATACAATTATTTTTGTTGCATTTCAGTAAAAGCAGTAAAATGCTCACAAACAATAAGAGTACTTACTTTGTGCCTCAAGACAGGTGAAGGTAACCCAGCTGACCAAAGCAAACACCAGAGCTCTGGAAAGCGCCATGAGCGCTGCAGGAAAGAAAAATAAACCTCCTCCTGAAGGCAAAACCAGATGTGGTTTTTTCTCACATAGAAAACTACTAAAAAATCATCTCATTTGCTATGTCATATGTTAGTTGCTTTCTTAACAAATGCTTCACTGAGGGCAAAGGAAAAGAGTGGAATAAGGCTTGGAGAGCAATCCACCAACTGTATAATGTGCTTATCGTTTTCAGCTTGGGAGATCAAAGTCCTTTTGGGCAATAAAATCAACCAATAAGGAAATGGATATTTGTGCTGTAACACAAGAAGTGGTGAGTGTAATTTTTAATTCTAGAATTTGAAATAGAGATGAGAACAAATTAGCAAAGGTCCTGGTCAATATGTGAGAGAAACACACGTTTTCCCTGGGAAAGAAAACCAGCGTTGCTCCTTTTGATCTCATGAGGATGGCAGATTATCTTCCCATCACTCTGTTCCAGAAGGAATAAATACAGAATTCCTGCTGGGAAAATAGGAGTTGCTATTTGATGTGATGAAAGCAGACACCTCTGAAGTGTGCCCCAGTATTTTCCAGACAGTGTTAAAACATTTCACTTCAATGTACACAAAACCAATCCACGTTGCAAGCTTGTAGAGAACTTCCAAAGGCTACAAATGATTGAAACAAACAAGCTCCATGATGAGATGTGTCATCTGTAGGTAAATACACCTTCAGCTGGAGGGAGAAGCTGATTACACAACAAGGGAACTGCTGCCACACCAAGGTCCTCTCATGTTTGTGCCACATGTTTTGTCACTGTGGAGACTGAAGTAATCACTGGAGAACACAAAACACAATAAAATTGCAGGCAACAACTAAAAATAAAATAATCTTTGTGTCCTAGCCTTGAATTATTGAAATGTGGGAGCAATTCAAGAAGAAGTAATTAAATGTTATTTAAAAGAAGTTCAACCACGTCTTTTGAACAAAGGCCACGTCCAACCACGATTCCCGGCCTGATCATTCCCTGTGTCCACGATGGCCAGGCCTGAGCAGGTTTATGTGGCAGAGAAGAGCAGGCAGGTCTGGGCACAAAATGCCTCCTGGGAAGAAGAAAGAGCCCTGATCTCATTCCCCAAACAGCCCCACACCCCTTCGGGCCATCCCAGCCTGCACAAGTCGATATTTGAACCAAAAGCTTCTTCTAGTGAACCACCCCCTTGACCACTGGAAATGTTCACGTGCTGGAAAGTCTTAAATCACTACTGAAGATCTACTTTTTGGATATTCCAAGTAGAGAGGGAAGGCAAGGCAGCCTCAACATTCTGTGGGGCCTCCTGGAGCGCTGGGAGCTCAGCGATGAGAAGGGACGTGAGACCTCAGGGGATAAAACTCCAGAAGGATCCTCCCTGGGGTTCATCTGTGGGTCTGGGCTGTCCCTTGGCCTTGAGCCTGGAAAAGCCTTTGGCTGGTTTTATTTATGGATTTAGCCAGGAGGGGACTGAAAAGTAAATCTATTCCTATGGTAAGTTTAACATGAGTTAAAAAGCCTTCTTTACCTCCTAAAAGATGGACTCGGTCTCGGAGGTCTTTTCCAACCTGAATGATTCCGTAATTATTAAGAAATAGAGGAAAAAACTTCCCACGATGGCTCCAGCACCTGCTGCACAGGAGCAGTTTCCCAACCCTCAATACAGGAACACTCAGCAAGAACAGGAAACAATGACTTTTAAAAAAAATTGATCCCCTCCTGGCAAAGAGAAGCACGTCCTCAGTCACACCAAAAACACCAGGGCGACCACATGTCCACATTTCTCCCAACACATCTTTTGGAGTCACGGCTGAATTCCAAATTCTGGCCCTTTCTCCAAGATTTCTGGGCATCCAGGGAGCAGGCACAGCTGCAGAGTGCAGTGAGTTAGTTTCTAGTTAGGACATTGTAGCCTTCCCAACATACCACCTGCACATAGACAGGTTATCCGTGTAGCAAGTTCTAGAAACAGAATCACGGCAAATAATCGCATTCATACATTTAACAGACTGTTTAAGTGGCACAATCTGCACCGTGGCAGTGCAAGGCAGTGTTAAAACATGTTTTTTAAACATAGCTTAGTTTAATATTTTGCATACTTGGGTCATTTGGAGGGCAGCTCACTCATGAATTTTTAATCCAGCTTCAAAACTCGGTGCAGATAAAAGCTCTTTTAAGTTCATGAAGATTTGGAGTAGCTCTGCATTTAATGATATCCTGTTCTTCACAGATAAAAAAGCCTGTACTGTGACGCTGCAATTTAATCACAAATACACATGGCATGATTGAGACCATCAAGCAACATATACACACATAACTCAGTTCTTAAAAGCATCTATAAAAAACTCACACACTTCTTAAATTCTTAACTGTTTATTTCCATTAAACCAAGACAAACTCTCAAAATGAACACAAAAATTCAAGGTGATTGGCAGGGGGGAAAAAAAAAAGATAAACTGCACATCATGACCGTTATTTTTTGTGGGCTCAAAAATGTTTGTGAATAAAACAACACTGGCACACAGAACTGGCACTTCCCCACAGAACAAAACCAGCAGAATTTTTCTCTCTCTTCTAGTCAGTAGTTCCATGAAAATTAAAAACACACACACACACACACACACTCACACATGCAGCCTGCAACTTCCACAGCCAGGTTTACTACGGGAATTTGGAACAATCCTCTATCAGAAGTCCCAAAATCGCAGCATAACACTTATTCTACTGCATTTTCATACCTGGTGGATTTTATAAGACTTTCTTCAAAAAAACCAATCAGTTTTCCAGTGTTTACTAGAAGTGCTTCAAACTGTGTCAGTGCTTGCAAACAGGCCTGGGGCATTCACAAAACCTGATTTAGCTGATGCAGATTAAAACACTCCTGCCCCAAATCGAAGCCACTGAAATCCAATTTGGCCTCTTGGTTTCCCTGGGCTCCCAATTTGCTACAGCAATGGACAAAACACACAAACAACACTGATTTTTAACGGGTTGAATCAAAATCTTCCCCCTTGAAAGTAGGATTTTCAAGTATTGCTATCCTAGTCTTCTAACAACCACTGGAAGTCATCAGGGAACAAGACAAACAAACAAACAAAAAATCCCAGATGGAGGGAAGAGCATTTAAACAACCTCCCTCTCCTTACCCCAAACCCCACCCTCCTCCCACCCAGGATCTTGCTGGCTTAATTCCAAGCTCAATTTATTGTACAGCCATGAGCTGGATTAAGCATTCCCTGAGTGCTCTTTCTACCTGTTTCCAAAAGTCAGAATGTGTTTCCTTGAATTCAGCCACTGTTGTTATTATTGTTATTATTATTATTATTATTATTATTATTATTATTATTGCCATTTTCTTTGCTAATATGCAAGGTGTTTTCTAGGCAAGATGTTTCATTTTGGTAGCCCTGGATTGGACAAATTTGTATTCTATTGCTCCAAAGACAGAACTTGAAAGTGCTCCTGACTTCTGAACAAAGAGGTACCCAGGCAGGTTTCAGAGAGCAACTAGACCCCAAAAAAAAAAAGCTCTGCATGCACAAACCTCTTGCAATGAGACACCTCTGCTGCAAGATGCAGAATTAACAGCGGATCTGCTTGGATATTTAGTGGCACAGCATCATAAAACTGCTTTGCATCCTAAAGTCTGGCTGTTGGAAGGGAACCAGACGCTGCAAGGGGAGCGAGGAACGAGGATGAGCGTTAACTCCACACGTAAATAAAGCAAAGTGGTTCACATGCAGGGTGCAAAGCTGCATCAGCAGGGCTCTGATTTCAGCTCTGGAGGTCTAGTCCCTCCCTCCCTGCTGCCCACCTTCAGATGGATGGAGCTGTGTCACGGACACAAGAAGGAAGCCTCAGAACTGCAGGAAAATTTTGCTTTAACCTGCCTAAAGTCACAGGTATTGTCACGACCTGGAAATGCAAATCCCCAAAGGACTGACCTAAAATGGGCCATCAGACACTGCACACGGTAAATACATGAGGAGAGTTGTGTTAATGCTGCTGAGTGCACTCAGAGCTCAGTAGTCTTGCTTTGCCCCTTTCAGTATTTCTGGCATACCAAAAAGGCCTATTTCTGTCTTCCCCCCATAAATAAAGTTAGTCTGATAATTTAATTCTGGAGATTTATAAAATATTTTCTGTGCAACTTAACACAATAGCCTAAAAAAAAAAAAAAAAAAAGAAAAAAGAAAAAAGAAAAAGGCAATTAAATTTAAATTTAGGAAATAGGATATTTACAATTAAAATAAGTACAGACCTTACTGGATTTGCATTCATTTATGGCACAAAATAATTTACAAGGCTGAAAGTAATAAATAAGTCACTGGAAAGCTTTTAAGAGATGTGCATTCTCCATGTCAGAGTGCAGTGGAGTTTCAGGAAGCAGTAAGGAATTCTGGCCAAAGGGTGCTCACGACTCCTTATGTGGGACGGCCTTGCCCAAAACGGGATTTTGACCTGGATTGAAAACACAAAAAAAGCACATTTATATATATATTTTTTTACATTATTAATGGAGGGTTTTTTTGATGTGTGTGGGGTTTTTTGGGTTTGTTTTTGGAAGGAAGACAAAGAATAGGCTTTTCCAGTTATCCAAAACTCCACAAAAAATTATGTTGGAGCTGGAGTGAACTTCTCACCTCAGAAGGTGTCGAGCAGCTCTCCCAGCACAGCCCCAAGAGTTTCACTCTCTTAGCTCCATTTAATTTGACAAAAAGTGTGAAATAAGGCATATTTTTCTTCAAACATCCCACACACACACACCTGAAAATCCAAGTTTTGCTCCTTCCTTTTTATTCCCAATTCTCACCTGACATTCTTCTCGGGGTTGTTCTGCCGGGCGCTGAGCTGTGCCGAGGCCTTGATCTGAGCTTCGAGCCTGGAATAAATCCCTCCTGCATACTGGAATCCAGGGAAAAAGAAAAAAAATCATCACGTTTTGCCATTACTTCAATGCAATCAGTGACTTTTCATAGAAATCCAGCAGAATTTATGGCGTCCTTGGTTTCACTAGCACAAGCCAGGACTGGATTTTTTAAACCCGACCGGTTTTTTAAAGGCGGTGAATTTGAAATATTATTTTAATCCCACCAAAAGATCATGCTTTGGGCAAAATGAAGGTTGATAAAATTCAGTTCTTTAGCTGAAGTATTGAATAGGTGGTGTTTTCATTTGTGTTAGATGTTTTTCTCAACCAAGGCTCACGTCAATTCTGTAAACTGCACCAAGACAAATCTTACTTCTTTGCTGTCCTTTGACTTGACTCGGTCGAGGTCCCCCAGTCTCATTTTTATTAAATGCCCTGTAATCTCAGACATTCTTCTCTGATCTGTCAGAAATAAGAAAGGATTTTTAGAGAAGAGGTTTTCCTTGCTGCTGAATACAAAAGAGAGGAATTAGACACACAAGTTCGTGATGTGGGATCTGTAAAATTAACTTTCTTTTCAGCTCCTGTAAAAATCTTGAACGCCCAAGATCATAAATCCTGATGGTTAATTTAGGATAATTTAGTCTCAGCAGCCTTCTTGGTAAATACTAGAATCAACCTCAGGCAATACACTGAGATCAAAATCTATGGAAATGTTTTGGAGGCAGAGGTTTTCAAAATGCACAGGAGTCTCAGGAGAGATTAAAAAAAGGCAGAACAAATGAACAGAGTAATATTTTAGTCAGAGAGACTGGGAAAGAGATAGAAGTGGATGTTTCTCTCTTATCTGCACAGACAACAAATGCCACACTGATGAAATACAATACTTTGCATGGCCACGAGATGACACCGCTATAATCTCTGTAGGTTATGGGCTGACATTCCAAATAAAGCACACAAATCCCCACAAGTTTAAATCCAACCTAAAGGTGTCCAAGCAGCAAACTTCCTGTTTCTTATGGAGAACACGACACAAAGAAAATGCTCCCAATTTTAGGAGAACTAAACTGGTGCAAAAACAAACCATCTTCTCTCTGAGCATCTTGGTTGTATCTCAGCGACCTGGAGGCATCCCACTTGTTCTGCTGCATGCTGACACTGGGTGGGACAAGAAAGAGGCACACCACGTCATCAAAAGGGGTGTTTTGATGGAGAGGGAAATACTAAAACATGTTCTCAGGGGCTTGGAAAACGACTTACATGAAGGGAGATGCATCTCGGGAACTCGGCTGTGGGAGAAAGGAAAGCACAGTGAGGGTGTTTTAAATCAATTTAAAACTTCAGGGAGAATTCCCTGCTAATCAAGCCAAACCAAGAGCCTGGGTTTTTCCCAGCTAGGATTTTACCTTCTCAGGTGGTTTCTCCCTTTTCTGGACGCTGGGGGAAGAAAGCACTTTCTTTGGATGCCTGGAGGATTTCTTTAATTTCTCCTTTCTCCCTGCTGATGGAAGAAATACCCGCTCATACCAGCACAGAAATTTGGAATCTCTCAACTGCACAGCTACAGGAGAAGTTTTTCCCCCTCTATCCCTTTACAAGAAGTGTAAATTAACAGGCTGTTTTCCTTTTCTTTGGGTTGCAAGCATGCTGATACACATTACTCAAATGCTCTTCTATCAGAAGTGAACAGGAACTCAAAGCTATATTTAAAGTGCAGAGTGGTTACACACAACAGCATCAATTCTTTAAATTCAAAAAGAAGTTCACATAGAAGCCACATTTTTGGCCATATTAACTCAGTCAAGTTCTGAGTGCTATCAGACCAAATTTTCATTCAACATGTGTATGTTTTTTTTTTAACAGACTGGTACAACTCCAATCCCTTTGAATCAAGACAAAAAGAACAAAGAGGTGCCTCTGCTCAAGTGACTCTTGGGTAGGGTGAAAAGGAGAAGCTGCTTTTTGGTTTGCCATGTTCCTGAACTCCTTATCACATTAAAAAAAAATAATAAAAAAAAAGGAACAAAAATCATTCTTAGATCCTACAGAACTCATCTGCAATGCATCTTTAGCCACATTCCCCCGTCATTCCAGCATATAACCCAAAGACTATTTTGCATATAAAAATAGTCATGTAACTACTGCCTTTTCTGTCAATATTCATTACTTATAATCTCATAGAAGTCATTTGGTAGTTTCCTGAGCAACTCTGAGGACACCTCAGACATGAATAGCTGCAGCTTTCCTTGTCTGCCAGTGACTTCTGATGGCACCAAGCAGGGGGGTAATTTGTACCTAATCACAGAAAAAAACCCAGAAATAAAATTCAAGTAACATTAGGCAATTTTAAAAAAATAAAAACTAATGTTCAAAATCTGCTCCTAGAAGTCTTTTGCTGCCTGTCTCTAAACCCCAGGGAGGAGGACTGGAGAGATTTGTTGCACCTGGTTTCTTGCACACTTCTTCTTCATCCCCCACTTCATCTTCAGTGACCTCTGAGCCCGTGGTGTACTCCTCCTCTTCAGACAGCAGTGATTGCTGCTTCTAATCGACAGCAGGAGAGTTTAGAGGTTAAAAGTGAGGTTTGAATTTTTATTAAATGATGGATTAAATCTGTCTTGAAGGAGCTCCCTGTCTCAGCGAGGTAATCGTGCGCACAGCTGGGTCCGAGGACACAGCTCTCAGGGGTTGAGATTTTCAAATCTTTGCTTCAAATGTTTGGATATTTCGATTTTTGTTTCTTCTAAGTGGTCAAACATTTTAATAGGTTGCCCAGGGAAGCTGTAGAATCTCCATCTTAGGCTGGATGTGCCCCTGAGCAAAGCAGTGCAGCTTGGACGTCGAATTTAACTTTGAAATTTAGAAGGAATACATAAGGTGACCAGCAGAGATCCCTTCCAACCTGTATTACTGGATGATTCCACGTTTAAAATCCAATGTATTGCTGGCTGTGCTATTTTTCTAATTAGTAAGAAAAATTTCTCATGGTAGTAAATGTCTGAGCAAGCCACTTAATTACACAACACAGGAAAATACAAGTTCACAAAGGGTTCTGCTCGGGCTTGCTGCATCCTGCAAAGTGCCTGATACACTGAGATATTCAGTAATTAAATACAGTAATTAAATAATTGCAGCGCCCTACAAACGCACAGAGATCACACCAGAGCTATCTGCACTCATAATTTACGGCAAGCTGGGCTGGAATAGCTGGTTTTTGTGAACTCTTCCTGATACCTTTGGGTTTTTTTATCTTCTATCATCACGAACTATGGGCTCCAGCACTGCCACAGATGGGCTCCCAGGGAACAGTTCCCAACAGATCAGCACACAATTATGGAAATATTAACGTGATGTTTACATTGTTTGAATATGCACACATGTCTAAAGTCAGTGATAATGTGTGCCTAGGAATCCACGGGAAATGATGGAGCTTAGCAAGTTCAAAAAAGTAGTGCTTCACATACACTCTGTACTTTCTTGTTGCTGTTCTGCAGCCTCCAAATTAAAGCAAAAGCAAGGAAATGCATTTTTCTAATTCATTAGATAATAGGACAAAAATCACAGCTAGTTCTCTGCTAGTACAGAAGACCAAATAATTAAAATGGTGAATAAAATGTTTTACTAACCAGCTGTAAAGCCCAGTTCTTCAGAGACAGAAACTGCAGTCACAAAGAGAGAGAAAGGGATATAAGTTAAAAAATTCTAATTATCATTAGTTCTTTGAAAGTGAGTGTAATTAAAAAATACAAGTGTTATGTTATAATAACATCTTGGAGGGAAAAGAAACCCAAAACCAACCAAAACACACAGTTACTGTTCTTTATTTATGGACCTGCAGAAGTTTTGCCTTTTCACCAACCAGGTATTTTGGCCACATGACACCCTGCAATGCTCAGCAGTTTGTTTCTTCCTCCAACAATGTAGGAGTTTAGTTTTTATTAAAAGTTGTCCAACAACTACTCCAAAGTATTTTTGTAAGAATCTTCATTGTCAGAAATAAGGGAGGGGGGGAAAAAAAAATAAAAATCAGCACTCACAGCGTTGATTTCTCCAGTTTTGGGACCCCAGGGAGTGTTTGGTTCTACGAGCACATCACATTCAAGGCCTTTTTCATCACCAAGCCCAATACCAGAATCACTGGGAGAGAAATATATAAACCAAACATGAATATTTCTATTTCCCAGCTTCAGAATCAGTCTGTCTTTACTCATCACACATCAAGAGAGAAGACAGAACTCCGAGTCAGCCACGTCTCATTTTGATAACAATACATTAAAATACAAAAACAGGAGTGGATGCTTTTGGAGGCTGAATGACTAAATGCCTGCTTGAAACGCAAAAGGAAAAAGCACTTGTTCTTCTCTTCCCAATTTCCAACTAAACAAGTTATCTTTAAAAAGTCCTGTGACTCATTTTAAGATGGGAGAGAACTCAAATGTGACGAGCACACAGCGCTGAAGGCCAAGTTATTTCAGTCACAACAACACAGTGTTCTTACCTATTCTCATCCTTAGTGAAAGGAACAACTATCACATCTCTGTGATGCAGCAGATCATTCAATATTTGAGTAGTCTGAGATGGCAAAGCATCCCCATCCTCATCTCCTGACGGTAACTCAACCATGTGATCCCTCACTTTGCAGCCCTGGGACACAGAAGATCAACCACCAGAGTTAATGGAAAGAACTGATGTCAGCAAGTGCAACGTTAAAAGTTGACCTTTTGAACTCGTGTCCCCACGTCCTGACAACAATTCACAAACTTTCATTGGCAAAAGATTTAATTTTCATATCACACTGTTGCCCCCCTGCCAGATATTATGCTCTGTTGCAGGTGAGCTGGGATTGAAATACCTTTGGGAGGGTTGTGGGATTGAAATACCTTTGGGAGGGTTGTGGGATTTGAAATACCTTTGGGAGGGTTGTGGGATTCGAAATACCTTCGGGAGGGTTGTGGGATCGAACCGAAGGACTTTCTGGTTACAGCAGGGATACACTCCTGTCCCACTGGAGCCCAGTGCACTGGCTACACCTGGATAAAGAACTGCCTGGGAATGGTACTGGCAGTGGGAGAATTCAGTGCACAGGAAAGACTACATTGGGAAAAAAAGAGAGAGAGAGAGAGGTGAAATTACCCGTGGAAGTCAAAATTTTGCTCTACGAAGAGCATACACCAAGCTTTATTCCCATGTGTTTTCCAAACTGCTTTGATCCCTCCCTTAACCACCCCAAAAAGTCACCCACCACGAGCCCAAGGGAAATTGTACTGACTTGGTTACATCTTGAGCAGCTCAGCCAGTTGACAGTCCCCCAGAGGCGCCAGTAAACGTCCCTCCAAGACTTCAGTTCCTCGTGGAGGCCAATTAAATACTCGTGGACTTCCCAGGTTTTGTCTCTGAGAAAAAGCCAAACATCAGGTCACACACAGAGTCGTGACTCCTGTTTTCATCCTGCCACCACAACAGGGAGGTGGAAAAGAAGCAGAACAATATGTGTTCCACTGGTGAAACACCCACAGCAGAGTTAGAGGATACAACGTGAGCCAATCGTGACTAAATTCAGAGCGTGACAGAAGAGCCTTTATTCTTCCACAAATCACCAATAACAACTACAGCTTGATTCATCTCAAAAACCACAGACTGCCAATTTGTAAGCTAAATATCTTCTATCTGTAAGCTAAATATCTTCTTCGTATCTGCACCACAACAGTAATTGCTTAGTGAAGAGTTCAAGTTTGAAAACACAAGTGAAAACACATTTTTTGATGAGTGTACACATCTGACACCTCTAATCTTAAAATTACAGACTTTGTTCCTTGCTAGTGATCAAATGAGACAAAGAATTCAAAGGAGAATATGCAGCTTGCAGTGGAGCATGTTACCTTCAGGAAGAGCAGATACAATTTTCCCCCAGTTTTAAGCCCTGATCTGAATCATTTTTTGTTACATATACTCCTGGCCTTGGCTAAGAGAGCAGTACTTGCAACTGGAAGTTAGTTCTAGGCACCACTAGAGGACCAGTAAATAGAAACCTATTTTTAAGTCATTAAAGATGGGCTTGGATTAGCTCCTGAGCCTGGAGTCATTAGTGGCCAGGATTACTGCTCAGTAAACAAATTCAGTGTACACAAGCAGTGACCAGCACCACAGGCCAAACAACTGGAAGCCAAAATAATCCTCTGAGTAACTGGAAAGCCCTGCACACTTATCTGTTGGGAACTGCAGAGCAGCTCCACAGGAAAGTAACACAATTCATCAACTTTCCATGGCTAATCACCAGTGATCCTGATGGGTCAGGACAGGGTCACAAGATTGGTTCTATTTAGACTAATCCACACCTTGGAATAACTGCTGGGAGGTATCACTGAATACATGTTGCTCCAGGAGCTGATTTGGGATTGTTTTGGATGTCCTGAACGAAACAGATCTGAAGAAAAAGGTCTCCTGGTATTGATTTCCCACGTCTTTCTCAAAGGGAGCATGTAAGGAGGAAGGAAACTGCAGCTGATCAGCTACTGACTTTATTAAAAAGAGAATCCAGAAGTTCACAACCCTGGATCAAACAGCCAGGATCAAATTAAACATTTGTGCCAAGTGAATCCAGGAGAGGTCCTGGAAGCTCCTCTGACAAAGACTTTGGGACAGAAAAACAACCGGCAATATTTATTTATAGCAGTCTTTAGGCAGGTTGAATATTTGATTTGACGCTACAAAGTCGGTCTAGAAAACACTCCTTGGATTTTCTGTGCTGGCAGAGGTGGATCTACCCTTCACTAACAAACAGAAACGCAGCCTTTCATTTAATTTGCCTTCAATTACACACATCTTAAAATCCTCTGATGAAAGAATTAGCTGAGCATTTTCTATTTAAGGCAGTACAACCCAAAATAGCCCTCCCAGTAATCATGGCTGCAGTTTTTCCAGTTCCCTTCAGCAGCAGCACTGCTTGAATGAATTTCAGAAGTACATCATCATAACCATCCTCCCCCCCCCTTTATTTTTTGCTAGGTAATACAAGAAGTTGACATTTTTCGTACATTTTTAACATATGTATAATTCATTTAATAAGTATCTTGCAAAAGCACCCAAAATCATCGAGTTGAAGAAATATTTTATGGGTATATATATTCACTACCTTATATGAACATAGACAATATTCCCGTGTTGATCTATGTTGATTTTTCCTGGCACACAAGGAATTCTCCTTTCAGTTTCTTTAGTTAGCAGCTTTTTACACAAACAACACCTAGGTTATACAAAAAGAACAGAGAAAGAAAGAAAGAAAGAAAGAAAGGAAGCAGTGGAGTTAAAAGCAGGACCTCAAAACATAGGGACTGTCCTTGCAGCTGAAGCAGCAACATAAAAAGGCCATACCTGTACAATGTTGCTGCATTTCCTCTGGAATCTGGATTTACATACTCTGGATCAAACAGCCTCTCAATCTTCTTGCAGAAAAGTTTACTATTAATGACAGCAACACAGCTTTAGCCATTAGAAAAAACTGAAAACTGGTTTATGTATAGTCAGATTAATTATATTCTGGTAAGTAAAGTCACTCTCAGAATCGAACTTTTAACATAATTTTCCTTTAAATTATCCTGTTCCTCTCTTATTTTCGCACTGATGTGAAATTCTCAGAAATTCTGCCACCTGAGAATTCCTGAATAATTCGTCCAGGTCACACTCCCAGTGTGGCCTTTCCTTTTGCTCGTCATTTTAATATAAAATTATTAAGCCACATCGTGATGTTCTGCATCAAAGATGCATTATATGAGGATATAAACTGTGTGTGTATATATATAATTTCAAACCCCACAGGCTTAGCTGTTGTGAAATATAATCCAAAAAGCCCAAGAGCGCTTCAGGGGTGTATTACAGAGCAAAAATTACCTCTTAAATTTGTCTCTTTTGTCCTTCAGCTCTTCCAGCTCATTGTGCCTGAAGAGATCAGCAATGTGTGTGACAAGATTAGCGTTGATGCAGTTCATGTTACAAGGGGTGGCTACAATGGCATTCATATTTTTGTGACAATAGTGAATACATTTTTCTACCTAGGAGAAACAGAAACATGAGTGTTAAGGAATTCCAGACAAAACCCACAGTAACTGTTTCAAGATTTTTTTATTATTATTTATTTAAGTGTGGTGCTTTGGAAAGCTATTTCAGTTCAACTCAAAAATAAAAAGTCTGAGATTTCCCTAAAAGAGGCTCTGAATTAATGTGACTATCAGTTAGTTTATGTTCTCCTCCAAAATCTACAGAGCAAGCATTTCTCCAAGTGTTTCATCTTCAACAAGTGGTACCTTCCAAGTGCTTGTAAAAAGAGAACGATTATATAGAGTATTATTTATACACACATTATATATAGAATTGCCTGGATCTCAATTTAAACACTTTCCTGTGGGCCCCCCCCCAGTGACAGGATTTTTGACGGACATTTAACAATCAGTCAGTAAATATTACTTATATAGAGCTGAAAGACCAGATCCTAAATTGCACAGGTGTTGTTCAAGGTAAAAAAAAAAAAAAGGATATAAAATATAGACAATCATTTAATTCATAATCTTCTTTGATAAAACTATCAATCTTCCTTAATACTTACTAATGAATCCATCTTCAAAAACTCAGAAGAAATAAGAATTGATATGACATTTGATGGTTCTAAAAGAAAACAAAAAAGGGTTGTTGGTTGTTTTTTTTTTTACATCAATTATTTTTGTAATATTTACCACACCCTTCTCTCTGCACATTTAGTATCATTTTACCAATCAACCTGCCATTCCATCTTCCAACACACAGAACATTTTCCACCTTAAGAAACAAACCTTTGGCTTATCATTTAGGTGGCCAGAGTACAACTATAACAACCTGGAATTTATTAGAACTGGGAAAAGTGGCTTCACAGGGATACCATGATTAAAAAATGACACAAGAAGATTAACTTCCATCTGTAGCCATCACACCCAGCTGAGATTTTAATTCACACAACCTTTGCATTGCAAGTTATATTTTAAAGAATGATAGGAAAGGCTCATAAAAAATTAAAATTTGCCTCCAATCCATAAAGGCAAAGGCTCTTCTACCATTGTATCAGATTGCATGGAAATGGCAGAAAACACTGCAACTGTTGAGCAGAGGAGAAACAAAACAACCCCCAGCACTCATGGGTATTTTAAAACTACAACTCTGGTTTTGGTCAGGTCTGAAGGGCCTTAATTAAAAACGCCAGATCCCAAAAATCAGAGCTCTTTTCGTGCTTCTAAGCTGGAAAAGTGCCTCAAAGCTGCAAAAGCAGAGACATCTCCTACAATCACCAGAGGATCTGTGCTGCTACACTTGCCAAGCCTCAGCGTGACGGTCGGAAACAAAGAGACCGGGGATGAACAGCATCATCTCCGATCAGCACCGGGCACAACGAGTGTCCACACCACGAACCATCCGCACGTTTCCCGTTACCTAAAGTGGGCATTTCGTTGAGCTCAGAGTCTCGGGCGTTCCTCTTGACGTATCTGATGAGCCAGTCGAAGATGTGGACGTCGCAGTGCACGGAGATGTCCACCTCCTCCCAGCGCTGCGCGTCCACCGACAGGTACTCGCCGAAGTACTTCATCTCCGACACCAAGAGGTCTCGGGGGCACACGAAATCCTCTCGGAGGTTTTTGGCTTCGTCACACACGTGGATCACCATATTTGGCCTCATAAAAGCAAACGAATAAAAAAATAAGTAAAAAAGAAAAGCCACAAGATAAATTAAGACCTTAAGCCAGTAACATCAAATACCAGTGATAACATCCCCAGCTCTGGATCTGGTGGCACTGACAGGGGTTTTGTCACCAGAAGGAAAACAAATCGCAGATATTAATATTAATATTAATATTAATATTAATATTAATATTAATATTAATATTAATATTAATACCAGTTATTAATAGAAGTTGTTGTTGGATAGTATTGTCATGGGGAGAAGGCAGATGCATGCGCTCTGGGTGATTCAATTAAGGCACAGGAGATGGAAGATTAATTATTAGTTGTTGGATGCTACCTGAATTATGTGGGGAACTTGTTTGTTCTCCCTTTTTAATTTCCTTAAAATAGTAAGACAGATATATACATATTTGCCTAAGTTAATGAGGTACCAAGGACAATTGCTTCTTACAGCAGCAATTTTCATCTGTGGAAATTAAATTGGTTTATTGTATATTAAAATGTCTATTTCTTAATATCAAAGCTGGAATCAGTAAAGGCTGTCTCTACAGAAAGGTGGTTACTGTTGGGTTTCAACCAACTATTATTCTGTGTGTACTTATGCAGGATGGAAAACAGGGATGTGATGGTATCACAGTGACACGCGTGGCTACTGGAATTCATGGTAACATTTTTCATTTACCCCTTTTTTTCCTGTTTTTACATAGGACAAATTTACGTTCCTAGGATAGTTTTTTTTTTTCATTAAACATTCTTGAGCTTGAATCTTATCCCTTTTAAAATCAGGTTAGGTTTCCCATTCCTGCCACAGCAGAGATCAATCACTCAGAGGAACGCAATGGACAGATTTATAAATATCCCTATTGCACACAAAACTTCCCTTTTTATTAGTTGTTCTGGTTAGTTTTTATTAGTTTCTGGTAGTAGAAGAGCATGAGCCATTTAGACATCATTCTGTCCGTTCTACAACCCCCCAGATAACAAACCCACAGAGAACTCCTTACCCCTGGCTTTCCTCAGTGCTTTCTCCACTGTTATGTACAGGACCCTTCTCAGATTCTGAAGAAGAATTCCTTGTGGAGGTTGCACTGGGCCTTCCTTCAATGCAAGGAGAAAAGGGGCTGCGTTAGAACAGAAATCCTTCCCTGCTGTTCTTCAGCATCTTGGAGACCCAACCAAAGTGCTGGAGCGATGGGACACAGCAAACAACCAACCTGCTGCCAAACAACCCAAATTCCTGCTCTGAATGCCATGCACAAGGAATTCAACACCAGCAGCGTTGCTGGGCTGCCCAGACTCTTGGCTACAAACACACATCAGTCCTGTCTCAGCACAAAGCATGGGGATTCACAGCCTGCAGCGCTTCCTTCTGGGAATACAACCCATTCCTTCAGCTCTCCTTGGCTGCTCTGTGGGATGTGAGTCTTAAGACTCTGCCACATCAAAACTTCTCTTTCCAGAAGGCTTTGCTGCCAGGACGTAAAAACTTGAGACTAATTCCACCTCTCACCCAGAACGCTGTCAGCTTGGAAATTAAGCCCTGTCCAAACAGAAGCACAGAAGACTTTTTTAAGAGGTGTTTTCGCCCAAGTTTTTCCACACATGTGGCTTAAACATGTGGCTGATGATGTAAAACAAGGCTCAAAGAAAGCAGAGCACAAGATCTGACCAGTTCTAGGTGGAGGTTGTTCCAGGACCAAGGGACAGCTGCACTTCAAACAGCTTGTTTACACAAGCAGCAAAAAGGGGACACAAAACCCAGTGAAGTCCAGGGGGTCTGGCCCCCAAATCCAGTGAGTTCTGGGGCAGGGGATGATGAAAAACTCTTCACTGGGATGATGAATCACTGCAATCTGAGACTTCAATAACCTTGCTTACAGGTCAGGAAGATTGTTCTTTTTTAAACAATGGAAGGGCACACTTCTATCTTCCCTTGATGAAAACCCATAAGGACATTATTTTCTGTGATTACACCATTCCCTCAGATTTTTAGGAGTTCCAGAAGCATCTTTTCCCTCTTGTGTAATGTAAGAAGCTGCACTCTTCTGAAGAAGATTAAAATAGACCTCTTCATCTTCTGGCTAAATAACTACTGCAGACTGACAGCAAAAGTGATGTGGAACAGCAGTTGTGCCCTTCAGGAAACCAAATTATCCTTCCAGAGGCAGAAGAAACAAAACTTTCTTCAAAGATACAGCCTTAGTAAGGCCAGAACAGAGGGAAGAGAGTTAATAAAAGGGGAAGATTCACTTGACAGAGCCCAATAAAACCCTGGAAAGGGCTGGTGCAGCCACAGCCATCCCAGGGCAGGCAGGAGATTGGGAATGCCAGGGAAGGTGAGAGCTTTAAAGGAAGGGACTGGGGAAATACTGTCTGCAAATACTGAGAAGGTGATTTTGGACACTGGGAAGTTATTTGTTAAAGGAAATAATGCTGATAATAATATGCAGCACAGGTAACTTCACCATACGTTTCTTCCTTTTTTTTTTTTCTCCCCCCCAAAAAAAGCTTACAGATTGACTGACTTCTGAAAATCAGTAATAATTAGTTTGGATAAAGGGCTATCCTATATGCTTGTTTACTGCCATAAAATGCATTCAGAGGGACTGAACAGCAGTTTGCCTCATAATTAGCAAGTATTAAATGAGCTTTTATAACTCAGCCAAAAGCAGAATCCAGCTCAAAATGAGTTTGGTCCCATTGGCTTTCCCTTGCTGTTACTCCTGACTACAAACAAATGCAAACAGGCCCAAAACTCCTGATCCTCACAATAAGCAAATGTGGAAAAAAATCCACTTGGAAGTAATTAATTAATTAAGCAAAATACAAATAGGCTTTTCTCAAATCCCCAATTCTGAAACATCCAAATATTAAGAAGGTGAGTTCGCTCAAACCAGTGAGAAAAAAAAGATTAATTATCCTGATTTAATATCAACAAATTACATATAAACAGAGCAAATGATTTATCCAGAGTCACAAAGAACACAGAGAATAATCTCAGGCTGAGATCTGGGAGTAGGAAACATGACATTAGTGTACTTAACTGCATTAATGCTCATTACATGTATTACTTTGGTAAAAAGAAAACATGCCCTGATTGTCTAAGGAGTTCTAGAGGCAGAGTTAGCTCATTAACTGCCTCCTGGGAAGCCACTAATCTTATAAATAGGCACCTGTGGGTGCCAGCAGCGTTTATTCCACAACATGCATGTAACTACATAATTGAAAGCTGACTGGAAGCTTTTTTTTTTTTTTCAGTCTAGACCCTCCATGTACGCTTTTCCAATATCACCCCTTGATTAAAGTTATTAAAAACCCACTTTATTCATCCCCCTCAAAGTTCAAACAGCTGGTTTTCTGCTGCCAAGAGAACAGTGAAAGCTGCAGCACCGTGAAGGACATCAGAACAGAGAATGTTTTGTTGAAGTGCTTCGCTGTGATCTTAATTTTTAACACAGAAACTGTTTATTCATTACTGAAGCAAATTTCTCATGCAACACATCAAGTCCTACAGGCACTGAAACGTCTCAGTCTCTAATGAAAATGAGAGAATAACTATCACACATTTAATTACAACTTCTGACAGAAGTATTTAAGGAACTCTTAACAAAATTTAATTGTGATTGAATTCACAACTAATAGGACTGATCCTCTTCTGCCACATTATTACTGGGAGATATAAGTGACTGAGACACACTACATGTCATCACAAGACTGTCTCGCTTCAAAAATGAGCTGCATTGTTCTCCAGCTCCTCCACAGTCATCTTGCCACAGAGCAGCGAGGGAAACACAGGGCTTGGAGCTGGGAGAGAAAGGTTTGCCCTGAAGGGATCACCTCCCCAGCTGCTCCCTGCAGCTTCTGCACACCACACCCTCCAGTTGTTTTAATAAAAAAATCCCAACCAGAGGATTCACCAGAAGGATTCGTGCCTTTGGGAAGGACGAGTTATTAAAAATACCCGAGCAAGCATCAGTTCTCAAACTAAACTCGTGGCAAGTGCCTTCACGTACATGTTACATCGATACTTAACTTTCCAAGGACTGACAACTGTTATTCCTGGGTGGAACTACCACCCAGGACAGACAAGCATGCACATAGAGATTATCAACCAAAGCCAACATATTTCAGAATGACTAAAAACATACCAGTTATAGTAATGGAATCCTGCCCAATAGCAGGCTCCTGAAACTCTGTCTGTGTATCGAGCAAGGAGGATTTGATGTACGTAGCTAAAGATTCCACAGGACTCCCACCAGCAGCCATCAGGGAATTATACTGGTTGTCAACAGGTGAACTTCCACTGCTTTTTAGCTCATCAAACCTTTTTGCACACTGTCACAAGATTAAATGATAGGACAATGAAGCAGGAGCTTTCAGTACATTGGTAATAACTGTGACTCAAGATGGAGACTGTATTTTGTAACTAGTTCTTTTACCACAAACACAGTCAAATATCATCAGAAGTAGTTCTAGTAATTGGTTATCAATATTTTTTTTTTAATTGTATGACCTCCACTCTGATTTGGACAAAAGTTGTGATTTCCACTGCAGTTCTCTTGCCTTCCAATTCCCACTGCAGTTCTATTAACGTCCCATTCCCTATTTTGAAATTTGTACCTATACAATTACAATTATGGGTACCCATTCTGTAATTTGCACCCATACAATTACAATTATGGGTTAGGTTCAGCAGAGTCCTACACACAGCTAATTTACACTTTTACCTGTAAATCTACTGAATTCCACAAGTGATGCTCCCGTGACACAGCTGTTGGGCTCCACTCCAGCAGCTGGTTTGATATATTTATTTTGGGTTGATTTAACTGGCATTGCTTTGTGCCACCTGCCCCTTTGGGCCAGGGGCAGACAGTGACATCCTTCTGTTGTTCACGTCTCAAATTTTGTGGTGATGCCAGTCCACCATTCACAACAAGTAAATGGGGACCTCTGCTTTTATGCAACTGCCTTGAAAAGGGGACTCCACATATTTGAAATATTTAGCTCTTTTCAAGCAGAGTAATCAGACATGCACTGAGCAATCATATTGATTGAGGAGAGAGCTCACTGAATTGTTATTTTATTTGCTTAATGTGCATGGTTCTTGTGCATACTGAGAGGTGAACAGCAGAGATGGCCCTGAGCACTTTGCCAAGCCCTTGGGAGGCAGCAACATTCCACAGAGGCTTCTACTCCCAATCCTTCATTTTTATGTTCTCAATCCAAGGTTACAGCAATGCTGTAAATGTGAGCTGACACTCTGGGTTATGTTTGCAAGGAAGTCAAGACCACTGGCTCTTTTTTCTTTCAGCTTTGCTGAATCACAAGGGCAGAAGACACTTGCCTCTCTCAGCAACGAAAAAGTCATAATTATTACTAAAAAACCCAAGCATTTCACCAGGAAATTCAGAAGAGTATGGAAGTAGAAGGTTCTATTCCAATCAAAGAAGGAAAAATCCACATCTTGCAGGATCAAGCAAGAGGCAATTGAACTCTTAACTACCTATCAGAGGTCTGGAGCTCCTACTTCCTTACAATTGTAACAAACAAAATAGAAAGTTATGAGGTTTGCAAGTAAGGATACTAAAACCCCACATGAGGTTAATGGGTACTGGCATCCTTTCATCAAAGTCCTAGCTATGTAATTTAAATATTTTTTTTTATTATTCTGCTTTTTAACTTTTAATTTCCAGGAATTTTTACGCTTTTTCTGTACCAGTCCTAACAAAGGAAAATGCAGAACGCATTTTTTAATGTCAACATTCAGGTTCTCATAGAAACCAAAACATCTTTTTTTTTTTTTAACCTACTGCTCATTGAACCTTGTCAATCCTTTAGGTATAAATCACTCGAGGAACCAAAAATCCCTTAATTTCAACTTCCCTCCCTCCCCCCAGAACGTTTTCTTTTCCACAAAGCATCACAAGTTGTTTTCTCAGTGAACTCACCTCTTTGGATGTATATCCTGGGACCAGCCTTGCCACACTGTCCCAGTTGATAGGCTGGGGAACCCCAATGAGGGAACACAGGATCATATCCAAAACCATCTGGTTGTTGTCATAGGGGAAGTTATTGTTTTCTGACAATCCACGACTCATCTTTGGCTACTTAAGCCTAGAAGAGAAAGACTTGTCAGCAAGTCTGGCTGCGTGGTCTGCTAAAGCTTGGTCTGTGTCACCTGCAGCACTCCAAAAATTCCCGTGGGAAGTGTTCACAGCCAAGTACTGAGGCTTTAGTTGACAAAATTGATGTATTCTCAAAACCTCGAGGGAAAAGCAGATGTGAAAAACAGAGATGCTTCCCAAAATCTGAGACAGCCCAAGATATATTTAACCCCTGATTAGCTGGGATTATCAGTTCCAAAAACCTTCAGCTTCAAACTGAACACCAGAGCAAAGCATATGTGGACAGTATTAAACACCTTTAAAATAAAAAAAAAATCAGCTCTCCCATTTTGAAAAATAAAAGGATATTTAGGGGTTTTTTTCTTTACCAAATAGCAACAGTAAAACACAGGAAAAGCTCCAATGACTGTTTTAGCAGGTGCTGGGAGAGAACTGCAGGCAGTAATCAAGAGTTTCACATTCAAGGAACAGCCAAAGAGCTTAGTAAGGATTCATACCTGGAAAGGACCTTAAACAGATCACATAAATAAGAGAACTCAAAAGCCACACACAGATTTTTTTGACTGACAAAGCAAGCATTATAGAGAAAATAACACTGGGACAGTAGTGGATTTAAGGGATCACTTGTTACTAAAAGTCCACAACAGATGGATGATTCCTTTGCATCACCCACTTTCTAAAAGAGAAGATATTTAAAACACACAAAATAGCCTTGATTATGTTTCTTCCTCTGGAAGCTCTTCCAGCACTTCTTTTATTTGTTTGTTTCGTTGGTAGAAAAAGAAATCACGATAGCAGGTGAAGTGTAAGCTTTCAGCCTCTAAAAAGAGCAACTGACTTAAAGCAGAAAGAAAACACCCAGAACCCACCAAGAGAATTCTTAGGTTTCCTACCAAAAAACAAACAAACAAAAAGACGTGAAACAGAAGGCAATTTCACACAACAATTCTAACTCAATGAAATTACGTCAAACAGCCGGGTTTAAAGGACAAAACTCCTTCACAGGCTACCTGAGCCCAAACTTTCCAACCAAGACGAGACAAAGGCAGATCATCCCCTGAAGTCACCGTGTCCTGCTCCTCACCCTGCCGCACTCCCAAGCAGCGTCACCGTGGTGATTCCGTGGTGGAAACTTCTCAGTGTCATTGTGCAGACACACTGTCAGCACCCATCATATCTGAGGCACGGAACATCTCCCATTTCTGCTGTTAGCGGGAGAAATAACTGGGCCAGGACAGCTCAGCACCGGTGGCAAAGCTCAAAGTGGTTACAAAATACAAAGCTGACTTCTTGTGCCACATCATGCAGCTGGTTTAAAAATATGGTTGCATGAGATAAGTCAGCGCCGGAGCATTATAATCCCCTGGTCTCACACTGTAAAACAGGCTTAATGTGAGTAAAATTACCAGCGATGTCAATAATCCGTAAATCACCGTTTGGAGGACTAGTTCTATGGGATGATTGCACTGGGAAAGCAGAGAGAGAAAGGGAAAGCAGTTACTTTCCAACAATTTGGAGCCTATAACTCAGAGGGAAAAATTCTGAGTGCTTCACTGGTAACAAGTTTACTCCCCATCAGACTTACGAGCATGAAGCAAGCCGGGCATGAAGGGATGACAGGTGCCCTAAAACGTGGTGACACCTTCACAGAGAATCAACTCTTGGCCTCTCAGATATTTTTATTTCATTTGCTTATTCTGCACATGAAAATACAGTTTTGTATACGCCTATTACTGCAAAGACAAATGAAAGAGGAGACTTAACTGCAAGCGAACAGAAGTTAAATATTTTTATTTATATTTTGGAAAGGGCACAGGACTCCTCTTTGTAGTTTTACTCTTGGTATTTAATATTTGCCTTTTTGGCCTTTAGGAAATCCTGTTGTAAATGCAGTTAAAGACACATGCAGGGTTCTGCCTCGTGCAAGAACTGTAAGAGCAGTAGCAAAAAGCCTGTGATAAATCATAATGTTAAGAAAGAAAGCAACTTCTACAGATTCTTTCCGTTTTATTAATGCAATGAAAGCTCAAGTTAACCCTTTCCTCAGCTGGGGAAGTGGGAGGGAGAAAAAAGCTGCAGAATTATTTAACTCTGACCAACTCATTTGAGATGCACAATATAAAAAGATACACAAGAACAGGAATTTCTCTTAATACTCAGAACTCTAAATAAAGTGGTGCAAAGGATTCCTAAGAGTTAATTCATTATGCTGGAAGTTGCTTTGCATTATGGAAACGCATCATCCCATGTAAACTCGACTTTTTTTTTAAAAAAAATATTATTAATTAAAGCAAATAATTAATGTAAAAATGAAGAATTACTCCTCCTGTAAGAATAACCTGGGGGAAGGTGAAGATGGTGGGACGGGCACGAGGTTCCTTCCACAGCCCCGAAACGCAGCGAAGTGATGCTGCAGAATGAGGAACAACAGCAACTTCGCGGCTTGCCGAAATGAAAAAATCGGAAGCTATTCAAACGAAAACAATAAAAGCCGGTCCCAGGGTCGAACCCCCCTACAAGCGCAGCAGCCTCCTCGTGCGACGCCCTCAGTGCGGGCACCCCCGACAGCCCCCCCCGGGGCGCTCTCCCAGGTTTACCTGGCGGCTCCCAGGCGCAGTGTTGGCGGGACGGGACGCGGTTCCTCCTCAGGCCGTGCCGGGGCG